>NC_052482.1:13720174-13802038 GCF_009730915.1 Dioscorea cayenensis subsp. rotundata
TTTGGGTTGGCTTGTAAAAAAAGTGCTTTTGCTTTAATTTATAGAAGCACTTTTTTACAAGTGCTTCTTTGAATAAGTTAAGTGTTTTTCAATATTTTTATGTTTGGATAAGTTAATGAAAAAGTGCTTTTGTATGTATGAAGTTGTTTGGATATAAATATTCTAAAGAGCTTTTAGAGGTGGCAAATTACTAAAATGGACATCCATTTTGTTTTCATTCATTGACTATTATACATTCTACTAATGATAGTTGAATAGCACTGATGATGATAATAATAATAATAATAATAATAATAATAATAATAATAATAATAATAATAACTTAATGTGATATTATTATATATTATTATTATTATTATTATTATTATTATTATTATTACTACTGCTACTTAATATGTCATGATTATAATTATAATCATAATAATTATTATTTCTGTTATTATTATTATTGTTATAACAATTATTAATAATACTAATATTAATATTATTAATTAAAATTAGATATTATTTTAAATATTTAATTATATTAATTAAATTTAATAATGTTAAATATTAATTAATTATACTAAAAAATATAATTAAATTTTGAGTTTTGGTGATTTACAACAAAAATTAACTATAACAACAACAATAGCAACAACATCATTGATTAAAAAGATATCTAAAATTTTCAACTTCCCAACAATCATAATATCAATATTGTTGTGACTAAATTATAAGAAGATTAACAATAACAACATTAAAGTTTAGCAACAACTAACAACACAAACATTAAATTACAACATAAACAAAAGATAGGGGACAAATATTTTCTTTCAACACCACAACAACCATGACAATAAATAAATATTACAACATTAACTCATACATTGATTGGAGAGTTGATCCCGAATATTGTTCCTAAGTGTGATCATTTGTTGAGTGTCCTCATTGGTAGGTTGTTGCCATACAAATGAACTTTCACTATCATCATCTTGAAAGCCACATTCTTCTTCTTGAATTTGATTGATGTCTTCAAAGCTCTCAAGAACATCCAAATCATTACTACTCATTCTAAGAATAAAATTATGGAGAGCAAAACATGACCATATAATTCGGAATTGAACCTTCATAGTATACTTGGTCATATTTTGTAGGATCCTCCATCTTGCTTTGCAAACTCCAAATGTTCTTTCTATAACACTTCTCAAACTCGAGTGATGATAGTTGAATACTTCATTTGGAGACCTAAAGGCATGAGACATCCTAAATTGTGGAATGTGATATCTTGCACTCTTGTATGGCCCCAAAAATCCTTTCATTGTAGGATACCAAGAATTCACAAGGTAGTATTTCCCTACAATAGTATAATACAATAAGAAATGAAACATAGAACATAGATATTGAAATTAATTTCAAGTAAATATAAACCTTCGGGCAGCTGAGGAAACTTCAAAGATGGATTTCTCAAAGCCTCCATTAATATACGTGTGTCATGTGCCGATCCTTCCCACCCAATAAGCACAAATGTGAAGCACATATTGAAGTCACATGCGGCTAGAATATTTGTTGATGTGTACCCTTTTCTATTTGAAGTAAGGCCAATATCGAACATCACCCTAGATGTAATCCTCCGCATCTCTAAAATTTCCATCTACCGGTCTGATAATATCATTTCCAAGTTTGTGGACAGCTTTTAGCACTCGATGAAACTGTCTGTGCATTGTTTCTCCAGAATGTTGAAATCTCTCCTCCACATTCCTATAAGTAGCTCCTTGTCCAAGCATATACAGGAACATTATCACTGATTCTTTGACAGTAAGATTTCTCATATGTTCTAAACCATACTTTTCAATAAGTTCAACCACCAATCTTCTAAATACAGTTTTATTCATTTGGACTTGCTCAATGAAATGACTATCTAATCCATTCAGTATTTCATGAACCCACCTATGACCTGTCAATGAGGATGTCCTCTTCTCTCTCTTCAACATTGACTTCATGTACTGGTATTGTGCAGTTGCAGCACATGCATACATCCGTCCAATGTACTCATCCATATGCATATCCAAATTGTTAGCTTCTTCTTCTGAATCAGACATTGCCTCTTTTAATTCTGTGTCTGAATCGGACAATAACTCCATTTTGATTGTACACCCTACATAAATAGTATAAAATATTTAATGCCATGTAGAATACAAGGAAAAATACGCAACACAAATGTACAAATAAACAAAATAAATATCATACAAAAGTTTAGCATAACACAAAGACATGATAATAGTCTAATACAATATTTCAACATAAAAAGTGCAACATGTGAAAAGTTCAAGATAACGTTCGACACATAAACCCAAACACATAAAGCAAAGACATAACATGGGAAATTGATAGCATAAGCAAAAACTAAAAAAAAAACAATCCAAAATGAGTTTTCCTAGATAAATGATCATCCGTCAAAGTCAAAGTCGGGTAAGGTCATCCATGCTGAAAGTGTGACACCAACCGATGGCGAGTGATGGGTCCTTTTCCACTAGTGCCACAAAAGTCTCCCTATGATATTTTTTTTGCAAACAACCTCACCATGAGAAAGTAATGTGGACTTCCTCGTTCCATCCCCGGGACTGTGTCCAACAAATCCACACATCTGTTTATACTATAACGATCATCATTCTCAACTCTTGCATTACTTGTACGCGACATGTTATCCATCCCAAAGAGTAGGCGGTCAAATGATTCCTGAAGTTTCTCTTTTGCACTTTTTTTCTTTTCTCTTTGTGATGTTTTTTGTCTCTTTCTAGCTTGTGATGTACTGGTTTCTGCTCATGTGGCCTCATTGTATTGTTGAGGACTATCACCATCATCATCAAAGTTGTCTACTTCCACATCTACATCATTCATCCTCACATAAGCATTTTCATTAGAGACTTCATTCTCTGATGATGGTTCTGCATATGGTACCAATGCCATGTAGCCTGTCGCCACTACATCTTTGAAACATATCTCCATCATCTCTAAGAACTTTGGACCCTCATTTCTCCATTTCAGATATTCTGGGTTTTCCTGTTTTAGTTACATAAAAAAATAGGACAATAATGTGTTATTAATTATTTGAAATAAAAGTTACAAAATAAATAAATGAGTACGTTATTATATATAACATGAATTCATAGTCTTACTTGTCCTTTTCTGTCCCACCAATCATCACTTGCTAAAACTATTCTCTTAACAGGGTCCCAACCAAGCCCTGTTTGGTGCTCCACTAGCTTTGCCCATATGCCAAACTCTTTCTTAAGAGAGTCCCACTTGTTTTTCAGTTGTTTGTGGTTGTAACTCACCCCTGTTCTTGTGGCAAACTTTGACATTACATTTTTCCAACCTTCTTTTGTAAAGTGTGTATGCGGCCTATTGCCAATCTGGACCTCCTCGACACATATTTTTAAAAACATTTCAGTATTTGTGTCATCCCATCTTGCTTTTGGAGTATTTTCACTTGCAACCAAATTCACATCACCCACATTTGTCCCTTGTACAATTCTTTTGGGTGGTAGTTTTGAGGCCATGTTCAAAAATATTTATCCTCTTGAGCCCTTAATAAAAAAAATAACATAGCGAAATCAACATAGAAATCATGTTTTAATTACATAAGAAAAAAATAATCTTGTGACCATCAACATAAAAAAAAATCTAAATCTTAACACTTCTTAACATAAATTATATATATATATATATATTATTCATCAAACAACAACCAAGACAACATATATATATATATATATATATTTAAAACCATTCTAATCAAAGTCAGTGGTTGTATATATATAGAAAGAGATAGTCAGTTGTTGTATATATATATATACGAGAGAGATAGTCAGTTGTTGTATATATAGAGAGAGAGCTGGCCTTGAATTCTAATCAAAGTCAATGGTTGTATATATATAAATATAATATGAGTTTTATTTGATACTAAGTTTTTGTTAAAATTTTGATCCTGTGTGATACAAGGTGCTATATAACGATGGATGTCTAATCAACCTGATAATGTCTTTAAAAGAGAGAGCGACCTTTCATTAATCTGAATTCTTGAAAGAAGTTGGACTTCTATCCTATGTCCACGTAGAGATCTACTAACACATTTATTCTTGAGTTATGTCATTCATAAACATCTTCTGTAATGACTTCTTTCTTATGGTTTTAAATATCACCCTGTTAGTATATATAGTATACCATACTGCAATGAATAATTTTGCTGCACATGCATGAAAACAAATATCTTATCCCAATGTTAGTATATATAGTATACCATACTGCAATGAATAATTTTGCTGCACTTTTGTCTTTGTTTTATAATAATTAATCACATTATGTAACATTGCAAAGTGCTATTTGTCTTCTCAGGTTGACCAAATCAACTCCCAAATAAATGGTACTAGTTCAAATCCTTTTGCTATGTGACATTTGTTTAAAATACTAATTCAAATAAGTGAAAATAACATTACTGTATAGTTAATGAAATCATGATTAATGTTTGTTGTATAAAAAAATAAAACTTGGTTATAAACCCGAGTGAGAGAAACTAATCTACTAAAGAATCAACGTTAGGGTTATAATCAAAATGACAAGGTTCTCAAATCCCATGGCCTACCTAAAAAGCATGATGATCAACTTTAGGGACTATTCCCGTTCATCATAATAAGCCAATGAACTCTGCTTTCCTAATTAAGTCCTATCTGGTCAACTCCTTTGTCAATCAATGAGCCAATTCATTTCTAAAGGATCAATGTTTTAATCTCACTCACCCTTTGGTTCTTAACTATTCTATTTGTTGCATGGAGACACTAATGAAACTGGTCATTTTAATTTCAAGCCATTTGATGTGAAATTTTAACTAACAACAAAACAAATAATAATATCATATGCTCTTGTTTAGCCCTATCCCTTCATTGTGCTTGAAGAGATTAAAGTGGTTAAAGGATATTTTGGTCAAGCAATGATATCGTCTTGCAGATCTACTATCTCCACGCCTCCATAGCTTCAAGTGGAAAGTATAATATGGATCTAGATGTCCTTGGAAGAACCCATTCACATTGCCTAAAACATTCATCAGCTCAAGCATCTGAATAGAAACAAACCTACAAATCCATTAATTCCTAACAAAACACAGCCCAGTGAACAAAACTTTCTCCCTGAAAACACCATTGCTGAGCAAAACAAAACCAGTAACTATTTACACTAAATTTTGAACCGATCTGGGCATCAGAACATGGTTTCACACAGATCATCACATATCCAAACTAGAGAAAACCGAAACTGAAAATGAATCACATGAGACATACCTCTAAATTTTTCCCAAAGATCACCGGAGTCCAAGTCCAAAGCTCTCCTTCCCTCTTTTTCCTTTCTTCCCTTCTTTATTCCTTTTGTCTGGATGAAAGATGTAGGAGAAGAAGGTTAGGAGTAAGTGTATTAATTTTTGAATTTGTTGAGGGTAAAATGGGAATTAGACAACCACTAAAATAGCTTCTCTAAAGTGCTTTTTGAGAAGCACCCTATTGAGCAGCTTCTCAAAAAGCTGAAATTCAGCTTTTTTTTTTAACAACTTTAGCTTTTGGCTAAAAGCCAATACAAACATGAATTTTAAAACCCAGAAGTGCTTAACTTATAAAAAATCACTTCTGGGCTTTAAAAAAGCTCATCCAAATATGGCCTAAAAGCCCTTTTAAAAATCCACATCGAAACAACTTCACACATATAAAAGTACTTTTACATTAGCTTACCCAAACATAAAACATTAAAAAGCACTTAACTTACTCTCAAAAGCACTTTTAAAATAAGTGCTTCTGTAACTTGAAAAAAAAGCACTTTATTTTTAAGCTAACCCAAACAAGGCCATAGTCTTTTGCAGACAACTTGGACCTTTTGTGATCCTTTCAACTTTGGATTTTCTAAAATCTTTGAATTAATGAAATCTTATTAAAAACTAAAGCGCACATGAGCTCTTAGGACTCTAGTTGTGTCTTGTTTCAAGGAAACATGAAATTTGTAATCCGGCCTCCTAAAATATGAAATTTATAAAAGCTTAAAAGATTTCAGGTTTATTAAACCTCTTAAGGTTGGGAATCAATAAAGGTCCATTAGGGCCCAAAATGGGACTTCTTTAATCCTAATATAGCTCTTCAAAATTTCTTGATGACTATTTTAGGCTCAAACAATGGGCTTATTAAAGCTTGAATTCAGCTAAAGACCTACAACAAGATTTTTTTTTTTTTTCTTCTTGTATTTCTTCTAAGTTTCAAGCTCCATTTCAAGCTCAAAACAAAGCTATTGAGCCCTTTAAGGTTTGTTAGGGTATAAAGCTATCCAAAGCCTTTAATAAGCTTTCGTGGTTCTTCAAAATCAAAATAGAATGTTTGGTGTTCTTCAAATCTCAAATTCTTAATTGGTCCTTCATAATCCTTTAAATTTCAAATCGGGCCTTCTTATCTATCTTTTCCAAATCAACCATTGATATTTTACTAAATTTAATATTGGAGTTTCAAAATTCCCCATGTTTAAAATTGTACTTTTGCAATTGCTCAAATTTTAAAATTTGGTCTTTGTGGTCCTTAAATCTCAAATCTAACTCTTTAAGATCCCTCATATTTGAAATAAGCCCATGGAAGTTTCTCAAATCTAAATTGGACCTTCACATTTTTTAAAATTTCAAATGAGATCTTGATTCATTAAATTCCAAACTAAGCTTTTGTGATCCTAAAATAGGACTTTTGTAAATCAGGCTTTCACGATATACCAAATTCCAAATTGTTTTTTGCAGTCCATTAAATTAATTGAACTTCTATGATCCATTAAATCCTAAATCAAAGTTTGACAGTCTACAAAATTCTAAATTGGACCCCCAAAGTTTGTCAACTTTTAAATTGGACTTTTATGGTCTATCAAATTCAAATCATGCTTTGATGGTTCATCAAATCCCAAACTAGGAATTCGTGGCCCTTTAAATTCAAATTTGACACTTATGGGTGCTTAAATTTGAAACCATATTGTGGTAATCACTAATCACCAAAGTTTTTAGATCATTATGGTCCTTTAAATTCTCAAATCGGACCTTGTGGTCCACTAAATTCAAAACAAAATAATTGTAGTAGTTTAAATTCTACCCGAAACCTTATGATTTTGCAAACCTAGACAGGACTTTTCTAGTCCTTTAAATTCATCTCAAATGGATTTTATTAGAACTTACAATTATCTAATACCAAATTCAAATTCAAGTATTCAAACAATCTACTTGTCTCAAATGGACACAACGCGTAAAGTAAAAAAAAAAAATCAAAGCAAGTGAATTTAAGGCTTGTTAAGATGTAGGTAATCTAAGTAACTCCTTTTATTTTCTAGGGCATCCTTAATTTTACGAAACCAAGTTCTTTATATTATTCAAACTGAAAGACATATTTTTTCAATAGAACAAGGAATATGATTCAAAAGTCATATTCACAGTTATGTGCAATTTTTGGCTTGGTTGACAAGACAATAATATGGGCAGAATGTAACAATATTTGGTTAGTTGGGAATCTTTTATTACAAATTATCTTTTTATTTTATTTTATTTTATTTTTTTTAAAAAAAGACGACAAGCGCCGCCCCACAAATGGCATCTAAGAGACAGATAGGTACGATGGTGCACTAGTTATAGTAGCTTAACAACTCCTTAAGGATTTACCATGTCGAGCAGGCTAACACTTAGAACAATTAGGGCCTGTCATATTCGCCCAAAATAATATATCAATAACCACAACACCACAATGGTAAATCTCCATGCCTTACAATTCTTAAGGGGTGAAGAATTCGGCTCCTCCCACATAGGACCTGGTGAACAATTGATGAACAGTATTGATACAATATTTCTACAGTACTGCACATTACTGCGGTACAAAAGATTCAACTTTGCACCGCTCATAATGACTTTCACTAGGCAATCAAGTGGTTGTCTTATCTTTCTTAAAATAAATTTATTTAATAAGTATTAAATATATCAAAGTTAATAATATTTTGAAGTAAATATCAAAATTATTTAATAATAAATATTATTTATCATTAAAAGTAAACTTTAATTTAATATAGTTAATTTTATTAATATTAATTTAGTTAAACTCACATATTTTAAATTATTTTAAAATTTTTAAAAAACTCATATCTTTGAAAATTTATTGAATATGAAAGATATAATAGAATAAAAATCATATTCCGCAATGAGAATACTGTGAATATAATATCTATTGTCCACATTCCGGGATGACGTGATATTACCCTCAACTAAATAGAAATTTTAAGCCCATAGATATTACATACAATAACGACGGATTCAAGATTTTTGTTTAATGGGGCTATGTTTACAATATATATTTTTATTTTTCAATTTTAGTGGGGGTAAATGGTAAAAAAATTTTAAAAAATTAACTATAAATACAATATAAACTTTATGGGTATAGTAGACATTTCAAATTTTAGTAGGGTAGCTGCTCTCACTAGCTATCATGTAGATCAGCCTTGATTACATAAAAATAACCAATATATATATATATATATATGAGATATCACAATATAAGTGTATTTTAGCCTATAATTTTTAAGTTGATTTTTAATGTCTATAATAATCTCTTTTAAGGTTCAGAATTTTTTTTTAATTATCCAAATTAAATACTAGATAAATCAAGTGCGATACAATGATAGATTCTATCACCATTTCTATGCTTTTACTAATTCAAATACATGTTGTTAATATCTCATATATTTAAAATAGGAAAAATTATTGTTTACCCCTCGTGAATTTCAAATATTCCTAAACAGACCCCTCCAACTTTGGCAAACCCGGAACAACCCTTCTGTTATTATTTAAATTCCCTTTTACCCCTTACCATTCACTTCAAATGGATCCATGTTATGAAATTTCATTTTTGCCCTTGAAAATTGTGAGAAAAAAATCGCCCCAATCACATCATGTCCGACCTTTATACATACAATTTTGCATCCTTTCTGTTTGCTTTTTGTCAAACAAAGTTTAGAAGGCTTATCACATCTTCTTCTTCTTCTCCTCATTTGGTTTGTTTGATTTGAGTTATGCAAGTTTCCTGATAAGGCAAGAATTTCTTCTTGCTCTCACTTTGATCATTCTACGGGAGGAAGGGAGTAACGCAATTTATAAAAACGGGGAGAGATGAGTGCTAATGTTCACGGTGATGACTTCTTGGAAATGGGTGTTAGCTTAGATATGTGAGCGATGAGATCTCGATGTTTCCCATGTCAGGGTGAAGTTTATCACACCCGATGGATATAAAATGGTTTGTCCAATAGAAAATGTGGTTGACTTCTAGTGGATGTGTCATGTGTACTCCATCTTCAAATGCACTATAGTCGATCTTGTTGTCGAGACAGATGATGTGCCATTGTCGAATCCTACTGAAAACAAGTTTCTTACGTTTTAAAGTTCTTCTCTTTTAATGTTTATCTAGTTGTATAAGTTAATTATTGTTTAACTATATTAGTCTCTGTTTAAATATATTACGTTTCCATTTAAACATTGTCTTCTCCGTTGAATTTATTCTCTCTATTTAAATATTTGACTTAACATTTAGATATTTGAATTAACGTTTAAATTTTTAATTTATCATTTAAACATTTTATGTCTCTGCTTAAAATATTGATCGTTTTTGTTTAAAAGTGTTGGAAGGAATTCGGATTCTGCGAGTGCTCCGGTCCCACCCCATGGTGACCCTGACGATGTGGGAATGCCTTCCTTTCCTCATCAGATCAATCTGAAGTGTTGCGACCCAAGGTTCATCGATTTATTAGCGGCTACTTCAGCGTAGAAAATTACAAACTGGCGTATAAGAAAGCTATATTCCCCATACTTGACAATGAGAAGCCTACGGACGAGAAAGGATTGAGTCGCAAGCGTCCGAGGTCCGTGAGTTACATTGCAGCCGTTGCCACGCGTCCGGTCATAATCGTAGATCTTGCAATGAAACTGTCGCCGACTAGGCATTATAAATAAAAAAATATTTTTTCTCGTTGTAAAGTTCTTCTCTTCTATGTTTATCTAGATATATAAGTTAATTATTATTTACTAGTTCAAGTTTCTCTTTGAATATATCAGAGACCATTTAAAAAGGGCCTTCTCCGTTTAACATTCTAAGTTTATGTTTAAATATTGGTTTTAACGTTTAATTTGCTAGTTATCGTTTAAAACTTTTAAATTTCTCCTTAAATAATTGATCATTTTTGTTTAAATTGAATTAAGGATGTTGCACAAGAATTAATGACGCCATTAAATTTTCTAAATTTAACATAAATATCGGAAGCATATATATTTTTCTTGGTTATCAGTCAAGCTCGGTCCCCAGTGCGTTTCCCCTTTTTTTCTGGATCTGAAGCGTCAACCGGCTTGTGGACTTCACACCATAAATAAGAAGGAAGATTCCTTCCCCTGGACACCCCCTCCTCCTCCTCTTCCTTTGCTTCTTCTCAAAATGAGTTTCTTCTTCATGCGATGGGTTGATCGGATTAGATTGCTGTAAGCAAAATTTTTGCGATGTGTTTATTCGAAGAGTTATGGAGGACTTGTACTGGACCGCATGTGGAGATCGCATAAGTCAATGAGAGGGTGTCCAGGATATTCACTTCAGTCAGACCACATTTTTGAGATCAACTCTATATTAAAGGGTGTGTCATGGTCATCTTCTTCAGGAGAATCAATTAGTCGCAATCATGCCACAAGTTAAACTATCTTTTCCTGTTCAAGTCGGAATGCCCGCGTAATTGCCTAACGGGTAAGCAATGACTGGCAAGTAATTAAGCGGGCATTTTGACTTGGTCAAGAAAAGAAAGTTTTCACTTATTGCTTGATTGCGGAGGATTCTCCGGAGGAGGATGACCATGACACATCTTTTAAGATGGAGTTGATCTAAAAAAAATGTGGCTCGATCGTTTATTCGGCAATTTTGATTTAGAAGCATTCTTGTAAATTTTAGATTATTTTTTATCAATAAAAATATATATTTATTTGATAAGTTTTAGGTAATCCAATTATTTAAATAGTGTAGTTATTTTTTTAAACGATATCCCAAATAGTTAAACATTAAGCCAAAAATTTAAACACCAATTCATATTTTTAAACAGAAAAGCTTGATATTTAAACAGAACTCATGATTTATTACCTCCTCTCCTTCAAGCGATGACAATATTGCTTCTATCGTCGCTTGCTTCCGCAACTACTTTCACCGTAGTACAGCATCCTCGGGGTCTTGCCAAATCGCACATGCTTTCTTCTTCTTATGAAATACGACTGCGTCTCCATCGCAACACAGTCCAAGAATGAGAGCCACATCTTCGAGCCTGAAACTTACCAAGCTTCTCCCAATCCTGAATTTGTTGGTACGACCATCATATCTCTGCAGCAAAGAATCAAGATGGGCCCTCTCTTGGAACACAGCTTCAATCTCGGTGAATGCTACAAACTCAGCCAAAGTCTCTAGTACCTGTTGTCAAGTAGCATCGCCCATTAACTAGATTGACCGCTATAATCACAAGCCCGCGACAATAACCACACATTAAATAGTATTCAGATAAATTTAAGTGGAAAGTAAAGTTTTTTAAACGTTAATCTAAGTTCTTAAAGGAAGACATAAATAGTTAAATGGTAACCTCATTATTTAAACAGAAACAATAAATCTTACACTAAAACCTCAAATGTTTAAATAAAATCCCAGTACTTAAAAGGAAACCACCTTTTTAAAACTGCAACCATATTAACTTAAATGGAAACCTACATTGTAAACATTACACAACATAACTATCGAAAAATCTCTTTCTTACAAAGACGAAGTTGAAAACAAAAACAAAACCCTAGCCGATAAATCTCCCTGCAGATTTTAATATCATCCAATAAAAACAGGACCACAAAACAAAACCGAGAAATCTTTTTTCTAGAATAGAATCATTTATAAAAAAACCCTAAACACAACTTCTTCAACGGCGTCCGTCTCGCCTCAATACCTTAGATTGCACACTGATGGAATGTCGAATACTTGAGAGGGAATTCTTCTTCGAGAGAATGGTGGAAAGCAAAATTCTTCTTCGATACAATGATGCCCAGGCGGAGACAACTTTGGAAATGGAAAAACTAAAGAGGCAAAGAGAGAAAAAAGTTTAACCGGCGGCAGTAAGAGTCTCTAGGGATTAAGCAAAAAAATAACCCCCCACTTTCTCTCAAACCGGGAATATGATTGCACTACCATGACTCCCCATACAAGGGGCAAATTCGTCCATAAATATTCAAGTGTAACTCTGTTAACCACCGTTACATGCTTGAGGAGTTTAAAAATCATTATATTTAAAAGGAAGGGGTTTTTAGGGATAGTCAAATTAAGAGGGTGTTTTTGTGCATATTGCAAACTTATGGGGTGTTTTTGGTAATTTTCACTTTAAAATATGAACCGTGTGCCGGTCTTTTGCTCTAATTTTATGTTCCGAAAATACCCTTAACATTAATTAAATTACCACAACGTGATTCCCTCATCACTCACTTTTTCCCCCATATTTGCCCTCCATAATGGTCACATTATTACCAAAATACCATCTCTCAACTTATAGACTTTAATTTTTATTTACTTTTTAAATTTATTTCTACCTCAATTTTGCATATACTGTAGATTTAAACCTCTTCAATGGCCAAATCGACTATAGTTATTTCATTAATTGTAATAAATATTTAATTGACTCCATAAACCATCATATTATACCAAATAATACTGTTTATATAGAATTTTTAATTCCTAATTCTATTAAGAATTTATTATTAAAATAAAAAAAATAATAATAAGCTATATCTTTTAAAATAAAAAAGAGAGTGAAAAAGAGGGGGTTTGAAGTTAAAAAAATTTAATTAAATTTTAAAAAAATAAGAATTGAAAAAAATTTGAATTTTGAAAAGAAGAAATCTCCCAACATACAGGGAGTTAGAGGATACAGTGGAACAAGAAGAAAATTAAAAAAAAAGACAGAGAGTTGAACAAAAAAAAAGGTGAAAAAGAAGAAGAGAAGAAGACGAAGAATAGGAGAGGAATAAGAGGCCTTGGTTCTTTACACGGAAGGAGACGGAATATTTGGTGAAGAAAGATCATCGGATAGCCAAAGTTTCCTCCCATAGTGTTCACAAGGTACACCACCCATTTTTCATCCAAGAAATACACAATAAGAAATATATATATATAGTGTTAATTGCCAAATACCCCCGGAAGGTTTCGTTTATCTACATTTTCCCCTCTCTAATTTTGGTATCTAAAAAAAAACCCTCCTTTTCCCTCCACTTATTTTTAAACCCTTCAAGTCGTTAAAGTGCCTAAACGGACTCGGTTGGGAATTTTTTTTTTACAACAATGACCTTCATCTACTAGCGTAATATTTTTCTTTTCTACGGGCCTTTATCTACTTGTAAGAAAGGTCCTTCTTCTAAACGGAGTCTTGGTTGTCCTCTTTTGGCCCTGCTTTGCTCATTCCGTTTGGAATCTGTGAGATCTTGGGTTGGGTTGGTAGATCCGATCTGGAGATCAAAGTCACGGCGGAGACACCTAGATTCGACAGAAATGCACCATCGCCGGAGCGTACCTCAATCATTTCTTGGATCTGTGGGTGTTTACCCTATTGTTTCATTTTCTCGGCGGCAATGAACGACAGACATAGAGATTAATGGTTTGAAGCTGAAGAACCCTTTGGAGGACTTCGTTGATACGACCTTAGCCGATGGTAGAGAGTTGGATCAGTAGTCAAGCTTTGCTGGTGTTGGGGTTGAGGAGTTTGTGGCATTGGAAGAGGAGAAGAAGAAGAGCTAGGAGGGTGAGAAATTGGGGAATCATACTAAGTTTCTATTTGAAGAGACAAAGGAGAAGGAGATTGTAGTTGCGGAGGAGATAGACAAAGATGAATTAGGAGAAAACTTGGAGGTTGCTATGGTTAGAGATGCCAAGGAATCTGAGTATATGGTTGTGGAGAAGGGTAGTGATGAAGCAATTGAGATTGTGGTTGGGGAGAAAACTTGAGATTAAAATGTGTTTCTATTTAAATATACGTGTTTTCGTGTAACTTAACTATTTTCTATTTAAAAAAATTTGTTCCTGTTTAATAATATTGGTTCATGTTTAAGTTATAGAGTAGCGTTTAACACAGACATACAATTTTAAGAGGAAACTGGGTTAGTTACACACAAACATACACTATTAAGCGGAAACATATTAAGTTAAGTTGCTAGTACAATAATACATTATATTTTGACTAATTTAGATCCCAAAACTCTTTAGAAATTATTGGATTAAAAATAAAAATAAAAATTAAACTCAAATTCAATTGTTCTTTTTTAATAAATGCTTAAAATAATATTTAAAAGAAAATATCTTGGAATAAGAACTTTAGGGAATTAGAACTTAAAAGAATCACCTTTTTATGGATATATAGATCAATCTCTAGACTATTTTACCATGGATTAATTTTTGTTCTATAAACTTTAGACTGTTTTACCAGTACTCCTTTAAAATCATGCAGATTCCAATCAATATTTCCCTCCGAAATTAGAAGTACATTAAACATGAAGATAAATTTTAACGTTTTACTGTTAAACAATAGTTGTTTTTGTTTAAGTTATTTTATTTCCGTTTATCAATCCGGGTTTTTGTTATAGCTAACACGTTTTCATTTAACAGTCTTGGTTACTGTTTAATTTACTCGTTTATGTTTATCCGATTACGTTAGAGCGCATTGTTAAATGTTTTACTTTTAATTTGTTGGGTTTCAATAGTTTTACATTATATGTTAATGCGTATCTGATTAAGTTTACTAGTTTTTGTTTAATAGTTTTGGTTTCTAGTTTGCGAATACGCTTTTTACGTTTAACAATAGTTTTTTTGTTTAAGTTATCTTGTTTCTGTTTAATAATTCAGGTTTCTGTTTAAGGTGACGCGTTTCCGTTTGATAGTCTTGGTTTATGTTTAACAATAGTTATTATTATTTAAATTACTTTGTTTTCTTTTATCAATCCTGGTGTATGTTTAAGCAATGCGCTCCCAACAATCAACCCCATGATAAACATTCGACAATTTCAAATTTATCCATACAAAAAAAATCACAATAAATCGGATGAGGAAGAATTAAAAAAACACACACATACCAATTAAGAATCTCCAAGGGGATAGACATAAATCCTCTAAATTGTTCCTTCCTCTCTTACAAAACACCGAATACCCTCCCCCTCCTCATCCTCCTTCTGCCCGTCCGATTTCTTCGGTTCTCTAAAGCACAGCACATCCCCCACCAGTATATCGATTCTAGCCGGCCTCTTCCTCTTCAAGGCCGAGCTTTTCCCACCGACTTCGTCGTCAAGCCAGAAGGCGAACCCAAAGAGCTCATGGCAACAGAAGGTGGCGATGAAAATGATCGAAGCCCACTAGAGATGCGCGGTGAGGCGCAAGGTCTTTCAAAAATTATTTGGAAAGATGGGAAAAAAACTGTGTCATTTTAAAAAAGATGACGTGTTTTTTCTACCATTGCCGAGGGTAAAAATGGAATTCAATTAAATGAACTAGACGGAATGAGCTGAAGGGGAAAAAATAAAGTGAAACAAAAAATAAAGGGCTGCCCGGCAAATTTAAAAGTCAGAGGGAGGCTGTCTGGAAATTTTTGAAATAGTTAAGGGGTAAAAAATAATTTTCCCATATATATATGACAAGGGAAAAATCTTTATGTATGCATGATTGAACATATGCATTCATGCCATAGCTTACATGGGACCCACCAGCTCATGATATGTTTTTTTTTAAGATTAAATGCGTGCCATGCACGTCTAGGCCATCTTGAGTATATATGTGCATGTATTTGTGAGGATATGCAAGCATGTTCTCTTAGAATATCTTTGTCTCATGAGGCCGGGTTAGATCATTGTATGAAACTGTTTATATAAAAAAATTAATACATATCCTAATTTAAATCAGAATCGAAATTATAAAATATATTTATCTTAATTACATGCAACCAAATTGCAATAGAATTAGCATAAATCTTAAGATCAGCTGAGAGCACAGATCTCAAAGTGATCTAAAATACACAAATCTCAGGATCAGCCGAGAGCACCGATCTCAAGGCGATCCAAAATATTCAAAATACATAAATCTCAAGACCAGCCGAGAGCACCGATCTCGAGGTGGTCTAAAATACTCAAATCTCAGGATCAGCAGAGCACCGATCTCAAGGCGATCCAAAACATTTAAAATACTCAAATGTCAGGATCAGCTGAGAGCACCAATCTCGAGGAGATCCAAAATATTCAAAATACACAAATTTAAAGACTAGCCGAGAGCATCGATCTCGAGGTAGTCTGAAATACTCAAATTTCAGGATCAACCGAGAACATCAATCTTGAGGAGATCCAAAATATTTAAAATACTCAAATCTCAGGATCAGCCAAGAGCACTGATCTCGAGATAATCCAAAATATTCAAAATACACAAATCTCAAGACCAGCTGAGAGTACAGATCTCGAGGCGGTCTAAAATACTCAAATATCAATATCAACTAAGAGCACATATCTCGAGGCGATCCAAAATATTCAAAATACACAAATCTCAAAACCAGCTAAGAGCACAAATCTCGAGCCGGTCTAAAATATTCAAATCTGAAGATCAGCCAAGAGCGCAGATCTCGAGGCTATCTTAAATATTAAAATCTCTAGATTTGCTGAGAGTACATATCTCAAGGCAGTCTAAAATATCCAAAATATCAAGATCGGCCGAGAACATATATCTCGAGAAGATCTCAATCCCAAGATCAGCCATAAAGACAAATCACGATGCAAAATATATATATATATATATTAAAAAATGATGATGTCAGATAATAATAATAATAATAATAATAATAATAATAATAATAATAATAATAATAATAATAATAATAATAATAGAATAAACATAACCAAAATCAAATTTGATATAATAATATATGATTAAATCAAATCAAATCAGATAAGAATATATATATATATATAATAATAAAATAAAATAAAGTAAATTCAAATTCAGATAAAAATAAAATAAAATAAATCAAATCAGGTAAAGATAAGATAAATATAATAAAAACCAAAATAAAAAAATATAAATAATAATAAATAAAAAAAATAAAATAAAATAAAATAAAAGGATCAAATCAGATAAAAAAATTAATATTAAAACAAATAATAATAATAATAATAATAATTAAAAATAAATAATATATATATGCAGTAAAAATAAATTAATTAATTAAATAAACGGCGTTCGTCGTGGTCAACCCATTGTCAACCGTCCATAATTGACCACCACGTAAGTGGGCCAAATTTTGACGTGAAGACCAGCAGTTAATGGAGTGACCACGTAACAAATCTGATATCGAATTAATGCATACACTAATTGAGGATAAGACACGTATGAGCCTAAGGTAGGGTTTGGTTAGATGTAGTTGAAAATACAGTAGATCTTCAATTACGGTGTAGTTGTAAATTCTGGAGTTGAAAATGCAGGAGAGTCAAATTTGGTGTTTGGTTAACTGTAATTGAAAATGCTGGATTTCAAAATTTTGTGTTTGTTTGGAAGGATTTGTAAATCTGGATTTGAAAACATGTGTTTGGTTGGATATATCTGTAGGATATAAACACCCTTGCTAAGGATATCCCACCTTAGGTCATTATTAAATTTAATTAATTATAAATACACAATTAAGTGTTATTAATAGTAACCAAAATAATTATGCATATAATTACTTAATTTAATGTAAAATTATGTTTTCATTACAAAATATTGTTATTTTTAATAATTATAAAACATATATTACATTATTTATAATTTTTTATATTGATAAAAATATAATAGTAACCATTTATTACTAAGATAAAATAATATCATGATTTTATTTTTATTTTTATTTATATATATTTTTATTATAAAGTCTCACGTGACACCACATGTGAGACTTTCTATGGAAATCCAAAGTGCATGAGATTAAACTACGACCGATTTGAACGTAGTTCCAAAACCAACCAAATCCATCTACACTGCATTTCTAACTACTTTCAAATTCTCAAATCCAACCAAACAAATACTAGATTTTGATGTTTTTTGTAATTATAATTACATGTAGTTTTATATCCGGCCAAACAAACACACCCTAATTCTCCAAGTGGCTCATTTTACAAATAAATATACATGCTTTCATGAGTCAATTGATTAGTTGAGTTGGGATATGTGGCAATTGAACTCGACATTATTGATGAAACGGTTTCGCATGACACGACCCATGATTAAGATGACCATTTTCACGATCAAAGCAACCGTCTTAGTCAGCCACGCCTTCTCCAACCAACTACGACATGGGAAAAGTTTTTAAAAAGGGCAGCCATGGAAGGAAATGGGAGAGAGACGACAGAAGAGAAAATATTGGAGAGAAGACGAGTGAGAGAAAGACAGAGGAAGAAGAGAAGAAGACGAAGGCGAAGATGACAAAGGTGAAGAAGAACGAAAAGGAAAAGATGAAGGTGTTCCTCTCCTCCCATGCTTACATATAGATATATATAAAGTAAAAAAAAAAAATTGTTGCCGTTGCCTGCCAATGTTGCCGTCGTTGCTGCCAACTCTACTTGTCGATGTCGCTGCTAATCCCGACATTGCTGCCTACCATTGCTGCTGCTTACTGCTGCCTGAAACCATCGCTGCCTAATGTCATTGCTGTCGCTGCCGCTGCATGATGCCTTCATTGCTGCTGCTGCGTGACGCCATCAATGCATGTTATTGTTGTCTCTACTATCGCTGTTGTTGATGTTGCTGCTGTCTTTACTGTTGTCGTTGTCGCCTACCTTATGTCGCCACTGCTACTGCTAATTCAACAACTATAAGTCTTTGGCGGCTAAATTCCAATGGACACGTACACATGAATACCATTCCTAGTATGACAGCCATTGCTGCTGCCATAGTTGCTGCTGAGACAAAATGCATGGCTGGTGATACGGGCCAATGATCAAAGGAATCATACTATACTATCCTATGTTGCCTTCACTAATACTGAGAGACTTATTGGTGACGCCGCAAAGAACCATATCTCTTGGAACCCCATCACCACTATTGAGATGCCTTGAATTTGAAATTGATTGTGATTGTAACCCTATCCAAATTATGACTCGGCCCTAATTTAGGGAGTTAACCCTAAATTAGAGATTTCAATGAAAATCTGTGGTGGGCTTTTGGCTTGGACCTGCCCAACAACTGATCCATTGTGGGTTATATTATTTTATTTTAATTTGGATATATATATATATATAGGGGTTTTATCTGTATCATCGGTATGAGTTTTTTCCTCGAAAGAGAAGAATAAGAAATCTCTATCTCCCTGCATGCCCTGTGGACGTAGGACATATAGACCGAACCACGTAAATCTCTGTGTGCTACTATTTTCTTTTTGTTTTTCTTCATATTATTGCTGTGTTTGGCATAACAAGTGGAATCAGAGCAAGGTCCCTTGAATTCAACTTCGAATTTAGGGTTTTTGGATTTGCTGAAACGATGGCCTCTCATAAATTCGAAATTGAGAAGTTTAATGGATCGAATGATTTCACTCTGTGGAAGATCAAGATGAAGGTGATTCTGGTTCAGCAGGGATGTGCGACAGTATTGAAAAAAGAAGAAAAATTACCAGCGGAGATGAAGGTGGAGGAGAAGACAGAGATTTTGGCAAAGGCTCATAGCGTTATTCTTTTGAGTCTAACTGATGAAGTCTTGCGAGAGGTCATTGACGAAATGACTGCGGCAGGCTTATGGAGGAAGCTGGAAAGCAAGTTTTAGAAGAAATCCCTAACAAACTGGTTATATCAAAAGCAGCGTTTGTATACCTTGTGGATGACAGAGAATATGCAGGTGAAAGATCATCTTGACAATTTTAACCGGATTATTCTTAATCTACAAGGTGTTGGTGTTAAAATTGATGATGAGGATCAAGCTATCATCCTCTTATGTTCCTTGCCAAATTCATATGAGAATTTTGTTGAAACTATGCTATATGGTAGAGACAGTATTTCTGTTAGCGATGTGAAGGATGCTATGCAATCTAAGGAATTGAAGCGGAAGGTTTCTGGTTCTAAAGAAGATGGTGCAGAAGCAGGTTTGATTGTTAGCAGAGGCAGGATCAATGAACTGGATGGTAGGAACAGGGGAAAATCACGTTCCAAATCGAGACCTGGAGGTTTACGTTGTTTTTTTCTGTAAAGAAAAAGGTCACTTCAGGAAAGATTGCCCACAAAGGAAGAAGGGAAATGAGAATAAAGAATCAAGTAGTAATGCTAGTGCATCTATAGTGCAGAATGGAATTACAGTGATGCAAGATAATGATGATGTAGCATTGGATAGTTTTGATGAAGGCGTGGGAAGTGATGTTTTGACTGTCAGTATTTCAAGTTCTACAAATACTTGGGTCTTGGACACTGGTGCATCTTATTATATGACATTCTCAAAGGAATTGTTCACTTCTTTCAAGGATTGGAAAGACAGTGTGCATTTGGGTGATGATGAGGAGCTTAGTGTTGAAGGCAGTGGTTCTGTGCAGATTAAGATGTATGATAGAATAGTCAGAACATTTGATGCATGGTATGTTCCTGGTCTACGCAAGAACTTGATTGCTATTGGTACTCTAGCAAAATAGGGTACAGTTTCTATGGTGATGGTGAGTAATTAAGAGTTTCTAAAGGTGCTCTGGTAGTCATGAAGGGTAGATTGCAGCATGGTATTTACTTACTGATGGGCAGTTCAGTGATGGGAACAGTGGTTGTATCTCATTCCTCGGAGCAACATGATGATAGAACAGAATTATGGCATTACAGACTAGGTCACATGAGTGAGAGAAGGCTTGCAGTGCTGAGCAAACAAGGATTGTTGGGTGGTGCAGAAACTGGGAAACTAAAATTTTGTGAGACTTATGTTACAGGAAAGCAACGCAAGGTGAAATTCAGTTCTGGAAAGCACACTTCAACTGGTATTCTTGATTATATTCATTCAGATTTGTGGGGTCCCTCTCCAGTTGAGTCTCATAGAAGATGCAGGTATTTTGTTACTTTCATTGATGATTATTCTAGAAAGGTCTGGGTATATTTTCTGAGATCAAAGGATGAGGTGTTTGGGAGGTTCAAGAAGTTGAAGACTATGGTTGAAAAGTGGACAGGCATACAAGGCAAGACACTTAGAACAGATAATGGTTTAGAATTTTGTAATAAACCATTTGATGAGTTCTGTAAGAAAGAAGGTATAGTGAGGCACCACACTGTACGATATACATCACAGCAGAATGGAGTTGCAGAACGCATGAACCAAACACTGTTACAGCGTGCTCGATACATGCGATTAAGTGCTGGCCTCTCTAAGCAATTTTGGGCCGAAGCAGTTTACACTGCTTGTTATCTGGTGAATAGATCTCCATCAACTGCAATTGATTTGAAGATTCCTCAAGAGGTATGGTCCGGTAAACCCTCTGATTATTCTGGTTTGCGTATATTTGGTTGTCCTGCTTATACTCATGTGAATGATGGTAAACTTGAGCCAAGGGCAATGAAATACATATTTCTAGGGTATGCTATTGGAGTTAAAGGATATAGATTATGGTGTACTGAAAAAGATAGAACTCCAAAATTTATCATTAGCAGAGATGTTGCTTTTGATGAATTGGCTATGTTTGACCAGAGAAAGGAGCTTGATAACGTTGCAGGTAATAAAGATCAGGGTGCTAACCAGAAGGTGGAGTTTGAGATTGAAGCTCAAAAAGGAATAGAAGAAACTGTTGAATCACAAAGTATAGCAGTAAGGAGACCAAGAAGGAAAATTAGAAAGCCTCTGAGGTATGCAGATTGTGTTAATATTGTTAATAGTAACTCTATTGCTTATGCCCTATTGATTCTGATGAACCGAGGTCATATAAAGAGACAGTGCAGAGTAGAGAAACATCAAAATGGTTGATTGCCATGAATGAGGAGATACAATCTCTAGCAAAGACCAAACCTGGAAACTAGTTCCATTACTAAAGGGTGTAAAACCAGTGGGATGCAAATGGGTGTTCAAGAAAAAAGAAGGGATTCCTGGAGTTGAACCAGAAATGTTCAAAGCAAGGCTTGTGGCAAAGGGTTTCTCACAAAAGGAGGGAATTGATTATCATAAAGTATTCTCATCAGTCGTGAAGCACAAAACAATTCGGGTTCTTCTTGCCATTGTAAGTTCTTTTGATTTGGAGTTAGAACAGCTTGATATCAAAACAACTTTTTTACATGGGAATCTGGAGGAACAGATTTATATGTCACAACCAGAGGGATTTCTTGTTTCTGGAAAGGAAGACTGTGTATGTTTGCTGAAAAGATCACTGTATGGGTTGAAGCAGTCCCCGAGGCAGTGGTATAAAAGGTTTGATGCATTCATGGTTTCTCATGATTTTATGCGTAATGAGTATGATAATTGTGTTTACTCTAGAAAACTTCTAGATGGTTCCTTTATATATTTGTTGGTATATGTGGATGACATGTTGATTGCAGCTAAGAATAAAGCTGAAATTGATAGTTTGAAGGCATTATTGAGCAATGAGTTTGAAATGAAAAATTTAAAATTTAGGTGCAGCTAAAAAGATGTTGGGTATGGAGATTTGGATAGACTGGAAAGCAGGACTGTTATATGTTTCACAACAGAAATATATTGAAAAGTTGTTGTAGTCTTTTCATATGGAACACTCAAAATCAATTAGTACTCCTTTGGCATCACACTTTAAATTTGATGCTAGTACCTTACCTAGTACAAATGATGAGAGGGATTACATGAGTAGAGTCCCTTATTTGAATGTTGTTGGTAGCTTGATGTATGGATCGGTATGTAGTAGGCCAGATTTGGCTCATGCAATTAGTGTGGTAAGTAGGTTTATGAGTAATCTAGGGAAGGCTCATTGGGAGGCAGTTAAATGGATTATGCGATATTTGAAAGGTACGAGTGATATTTGCTTAGTTTCTGGTACTGATGGTTGTACTGGTGGTCTTGTTGGCTATACAGATTCTGACTATGGCGGAGACCTTATTAAGAGAAGATCTTTGACTTGCTATATTTTTACCCTATTTGGTGTGCCATCAGTTGGAAAGCAAAACTTCAGTCTGCAGTTGCTTTGTCTACCACTGAAGCAGAATACATGTCACTGACAGAAGGGGTGAATGAAGGCATGTGAGTGCATGGTCTTATTGATAGTTTGGGCTTGAATGTGCAGAGACCAATTATTTATTATGATAGTCAGAGTGCATTAAGCTTGGCGAAGAATCCAGTCTATCATGAAAGATCAAAGCATATTGATGTCAGGTTGAACTTTATTCGGGATGTTATTGAAGACAAACAGCTCTCCATAGAGAAAATAGCCACAACAAACAATCCAGCAGATATGTTGATGAAGCCTTTACCTACAGAAAGGTTCAAGCATAGCTTGGACTTGGTGAATATCCGCACAGCGTAAGGCCCTTCGGGGTGTGGATGGCAGGGGGATGTTCTTGGTTCTTGATGCAGGGGAAAATTTAAGTCAATGTGGAGATTTGTTGAGATGCCTTGAATTTGAAATTGATTGTGATTGTAACCCTATCCAAATTATGACTCGACCCTAATTTAGGAGTTAACCCTAAATTAGAGATTTCAATGAAAATCTGTGGTGGGCTTTTGGCTTGGACCTGCCCAACAACTGATACATTGTGGGTTATATTATTTTATTTTAATTTAGATATATATATAGGGTTTTTATTTGTACCATCGGTATGAGGTTTTTTCTCGAAAGAGAAGAATAAGAAATCTCTATCTCCCTACCTGCCCTGTAGACGTAGGTCATATAGACCAAACCACGTAAATCTCTGTGTGCTACTATTTTTTTTTTGTTTTTCTTCATATTATTGCTGTGTTTGGCATAACAAACACTATCTCCAACACCAAAGTGATTGATTGGTAGGCGTTTCAACTATGCTTCTTTCCAAAGTGATATCAAGCTCTGGTCATTCTTGGACCTAGTGACGAGCCCGATGAGTGAGACCTGTATGAAGACTAGAAGAAGAAGTGAATACAAAGTTGCATCTCTTTTCTTCATCTCCATTTTCGATGCTCCCACAAATTCATGGCTGGAGTTTGATGGTTGCAGCATTGTTCATTTCAAGTTCATAGCTGGAGATGAAGACAATGATTACAATTTACAACCCACTTTGTTTCATATATATTCACTCTGGAAAAATTCGGGATCTGAATTCTTGCTTGTCTTCAGCGCGGTGCTGTGAGAACGCAAGGCCATGAAGCTGTTTTCATTACCTATGATGACGCAAGGAAAGTTGTGTATTACATTGGAGCAGCACCCATATATCAAACGGTCACAAACGTTGCATTCAATCCTAATGGAAAGATCATCAAGCAATCACTAGTTTCCTAATCTCAAAGAAACCTGCAGAAGAAGTGATGGAGGTATTGGCTGAAGGTGATGATCGGGATGTTGAGAACCAGTTTGTGATGCTTTTGAGTTGTGACAAGTTTGATCTTGTTAAGTTGCCGAAGATCATGTGGTGTATTAGATTGGCAAAGACTGAAGACTAGGAGCAAAGAAAGAAGATTGAAGAAGAAACGACTACTATGAGCCTAGGCCTTGTTATTGTTTGTTGTTCTTGACAATACAACACTACTGTTGAATGAATTCCATTGAGTAAAACAACTTTTGCACAAACTAATTCATTGGTCTCAACTATTGTACACAATCACTCTACATTATCCAGAATACATGAATGATGATTTGTAAAGTGTCAGGTTAATATTATTAGCAAAACTATTGCACTTGGTGTTATGAGGAGACCTTTCAAGGCAAAGAATATCATGGTCTCTTCTTAGGCTCGTACAAATAAAGCTATCCAAGCAAAAAATATTTCAATATTAAACATCATTCAAGGAGAAGTGGACCTTAGGGCACCTCCAACCATGACCCTAAATCCCAAATTTGGGGTCATGGATGGCTCCAACCCAATCCCTTTTGTACCCCAAATTTGGGGTAGGGGGTAGATGACCCCAAATTTGGGGTCCCACATATTTTATATTTTTTTATTCAATATTTTTTATTTTTATTATTATAACTAATAAAAACTTTAAGTTATTAATTTATATAATTAATACTTTAATTAAAGTAATATTTTAATATAATTATAAGTAATATTTTAATATAATTTTAAATTTTTGTGTAATTAATTATTTAATAATAAAATTCTTAATTAAATTAATTTATGATAAATTTACTAAACTAAAATAGTTAAAATATACTAAAAACAATGAAAGAGACATGCACTATGAATTTATAACAAAATACATTCATAACAAAATAAATAATAATGCATAAACATTCACAGATAATAAACCGAGCTATTAAATAACCTTAATAAAAGCTAATGTAAAATATTTGATTAAGAAATTTTATTTTTATTGTTAAAATTGTAATCAACAATGTGTTTATTAATTATTTATCAAACTAATTATATATATATATGTATATTATTTTCTAAATAAATTAAATCATAAATTAAAAAATATTTTAAATAAATTTTATTAGTAATGTATTATTACATTGTAAATAATATTTAATTAAATCATTGTTGAAAATAACTAATTTCAAGTATATTGTGGTTGAATAGTAATAATAATAAAAAATTAGATGTGTAAAAAAATATTCTTTTTTGGGGTTAGATTTGGGGCTTGTAGTTGGAGTATAATTTACTGTAGTGGCACTAAATTTGGGATTTGGGGTTGAAATTTAGGGTTGTGGGTTGGAGATGGCCTTACCCATGTGCAAGAAAATTTGCAAAGAATACATGAAAGAAGGCTTAATTATCCATTTCATTAAGTGGGGCCTCCATTGATGGTTGCATGGAAATCAATGTTTTAATAACCGGACCTGTTGTCGACCCGGTTAGGCAACCGGTTCTGGTCCAACCGGTTAAACCGGCCGGTTCAACAAGATTTAATTTTTTCAAATAAATAAATATTTAAAAATTAAAAACATTAAAAATAAGTAAAAAATAAGGATAAAATAAGGAAAAAATAATAAAAAAGATTCAAAATTACATATTACAAAGTTAAATTACCTTTATAAGGTCACAAAATCTCAACTTTACATAAAATTAAAATTTTCAAAATACAAATATACAAGGATACAACTATACAACAAATATTGAAAAATAAAAAATTAAATAAAACATAAGTATACAAATATACAACAACAATAATGATTAAAAAATAAGACCAAACCGTTCAAATGTTTAGTTTAACACTTTAACTTTAATGATTTAATTATTGTAGTGTAAAATTATAAGTTAATCATAATAAATTAATGATAATAAATCATAATATAATAATATCTTTATGCATCTTGCTTTTATTTTTTGACTTTTTTGCCATTTTGAAATTTAGACTGAGTTAATGAGTTTATTAACTTTATTTAATTTTTAATTATAAAATAAATAAATCAATTAAATAATTTAAATTAATAAATTAGCCGGTCCGGTCCAACCGGTTGAACCGGCCGGTCCCATTCTTTAATGGTTTATGTGACTAATTAGAACGGTTTACCGGCCAGTTCCCGGTTGAACTGGTTGAATCGGCCATCCCGGTCTGGTTTTTAATTCATTGCATGGAATGGACATGGTGGGCCATTAATTGTTATAAAAATATAGATCATTTAATAATTATTAATGGCGGAACCCATGCAAAAAATACAAGTACGCTCATGTACCCAAAAGCCCGGACCATCATTCACATAAAAATAAGAAATAATGAGATGCATGTAATGGCATGCATGCACATATATATACTTGTGCACTTTTCATGGAAATGAATAAAGGGTGAAAGTGAAGACTAGGTTGATGGTTATGATCATAAAAACAAATATATATATATATATATATATATATATATATATATATATATATATATATATATAAGGACACACGAAAAATGAAATAAAAAAAAAAACCCTTTCAAGTAAATGTATAGACATGGTGGTCACTTGGCCTCTTGGCAGGCAAACCCAAAAATATATATATATATATATATATATATAGAATTTACATCTCTATGAACGTCCCATAGATAAAGAAATCTATGGACGTCCATTATCGACCGTTGGATCAAAATCCAACGGTCGACGATAATGAAACGAGTATTCATCGTTTATTACATCGCTTCGAATAGTAATTAATATACATATTACTGTAGTAACTACTGTTTATCAATGTTAGCCGTTGGATCGAAATTCAACGGTTGATAATGGACATCCATAGATTTCTTATCTATGGACGTCCATAGAAGATTGATCCTCATATATATATATATATAAGACAACACATGTGACAAGGTCCCCTTGCGTATATCCCGCAAGTGCACCGGTTTGTCAAAGTAATAAACTCATAAGGAAAGTCTTTTCTGAGAATACAAGTCTAAAAATAAAGTGCATAAAGGTAGAATAAAGTAAAGTCAAGTGTCGGTGTCGCCCTCGGGCTCCGGTGCTGCTGCTGGTGAAGACGCATATGGTGGGTCCACCGGTGCCGGGGTAGGGGATGGAGGTGCAGGAGATGCCGAGGGGGACTGAGAAGTCCTCGGTGACAAGACAAATGAGTAGGCAACATCTTGCTCTAAGATCTGCTGTAATACGTCAAAACGTGCCATGAACTCTGTGTACTGAACAGCCTGTGCTGCCCTGATCTCTGAAATCTCTGCTCAGACCTCAACAACCTCTGTCCGTATCACCGAAAAGCGCTCTCGAGCCTCTCAAAGCGATCATGAGCTCGAGATGGTGAAAACATACGCACGGGGGTGCTTCCTCTGCCACTATAGGTGCCTCAGTCTCCATCGGTAATGGCTGAGGCTCAGGAGCGGGCTGAGGTACCCCGGCTTCATCACCCTCATCCTCGGTTATCTCTGGAGCTGGAAGCACTAAAGCAAAAACCCTTGTCCGAACCCTGCGAACCATGCCCATCAACCTCATCGTCTCTAGGCTCAGAGGAGCAGGTATACTCGTCTTCTCAACCCCGCGAATCGTGTCCAAGAGACCCATACCTAATACTAATCTCGTGATGTAAGGGCCCGAGAAGATCACTCCTAGTCTAGCATAATGCCCCTGATGTCTGATGTACTCTCCCATGATGTGTCCTAAGTGAATCAGTACGCATTGCACCATCGAGTACAAGTACAGAAGTTCCTGTCAGCTCAGAACACCAGTGCTATCACCACGGCCATTCACGTGGCCTTGGACACCCCCGGCTCGTGCTGACCCTGACCATATAGCACTCTGTGAGCTCTCTGCGGGGTCAAGGCTCCGGTATAATCAGTTGATAACTGAGCGTACTCCTCTATATCTGTGAATGCCTCCTCATACAAGCCGAGCAGAACAGAAAACTGAGTGATGCTCAAACTATGGTGGTGTCCAAATACTCTGAAATGAATAGTGTCAACACTGTGGAAGCTCGCGTAGGATCTATCAAACTTAAATGATGATAATACCTCCAGTGCGAGCTCTCGGATGGCTGGCTCTTTAATTATCAATAACCATCTCCAACCACCTACTGATACGAGATCCTCGACCTCATCTGTAAACTCATCTCCCTGCTGTAGATCTCTCAGTATGCTCGTATCTAGAAATCGAGTTTGTCCAAACCGAACTCTCGACAACCTCTCAAAGTAAACCTGGTGCTCAAGAATAGTAAAACTCATGCCCTCAGGCTCGGAAGATGACTCACGCGGCCGCTTATCCGTCTGCTTCTTTGACTGAGGTGCCATAGTCTGCAAAATTTAAAATATAATCGATCAAACAAGTTGATTAGCCAATGCTGCAGAAATCCACACGGTCGTGTGGAATTTCCACACGCCCGTGTGGATTTACGGGGCGTGAAACCCGCACGGCCGCGCCTTAAAAATCCAACAACGCACCGTGAAATCACTTCTACTTCGTTCTAAAACACAAATAATCTTTCGAATTGAAGAGACGAAGCATTTTTCACTAAATTAATCAATGGAAACCATGAATTGGCAAAGAAAATGATAAATAGGGCTTACCGATGAGATGGGATGAGAAAATGAAGAACCGGCCGGAAAACCTCGCAAAAATCCTACCAAATCAGCACTATGAAGTTGGAGAATGATGTGAGAATGTTTTCAGATGAATAGAGGACGTGAAGAGGGAGAGAAACTAGTCTTCTTTAAAAAGAACTCGCGCCCCTTGGCGTGTGGAAATTGCCCACGCCCGTGCGCCTCATTACAAGAGAGCCAAAGGGGCGTACACACGCCCCTGTGCGCTCTCGGGAAAACACTCCTTCGACTCTGACTGCTCTCGCATGGGCGTGCGGAAAATACCCACGCCCGTGCGCCCGACCCACAGGGGCAGCCGTACGCCCCTGTGGCTTCCCTGAACATCCGAGAAAATTGCCAAGTGTTCTACACGCCCGTGCGAAAATTCCCCACGGGCATGGTCATTAACATGCCCAACTCATAGGGGCAGCCACACGCCCCTGTGTCTTCTTGGGATGGAGAGAGCTCCTCTGCAGAATTTCGCATGGGCGTGTGGAAATTACCCATGCCTGTGTGTGGTTCACAAGGTCGCCCACAGGGGCGAGTCCACGCCCGTGTGTGCTTTTAGGATAATCCGCCCTACTCTGCACGAATTCACACGCCCGTGCGGAAATTACCTACGGGCGTGTGACAGTCGCATGGTCATTCACAGGGGCAGCCGCACGCCCCTGTGCCTTCTCTAGATGAGCTCGCAATACATATACACGGGTGTGTGGAAATTCCACACGCCCGTGTGTTTTCAGTGGATGACTTAGAAAAACCTGCAGGCTCTGCAGAAAATCTCTGAACATGTTTACACACTCAGAGCCTGCCCTATTATGCAAATTTTACCAGTGAAAAGCATGAAATAGAGCTCAAACGACCAAACTTGGCCAATTCCACATGAAAGCACACGATGACTTTAAAAACCCACAATAAAATCGCAACACAAGCATCTAAAAATCAAGACACCAACACTCCACAATTTATTCATGCAAAACACTACATTATTCAACTAAGAAAAACAGTAAACACTTGGGTTGCCTCCCAAGAAGCGCTTGTTTAATGTCATTAAGCTTGACGTACATTGTCTTATCTCACGGGGGTTCATAGATGAAGGTTGCCCTCTTACCCATGACTTGAAATCATGATGAGCACAATCTATTAAAAGTAAAGTGTGTATTATCGAGCTTGGGACCACCTAGCAATGATTCATCCAACTCTTTCCGTTCACGGACGTCTCCAACAGCCTCGGAGTGTTTTCAGTGGCGTCTCCTAGTCCTCTTCATTTTCCGGAGCACCTTCTTCAGGATTCCCGGGGTAGATGGTACTTCTTCCTTCTATCCAAACATCATTACATCTTCATATCCCTCCTCTTGGTCGAATAAACCTTCATACGGATCCGGATTGAACATTTCCTGCATGTATTCATCAACAATCTCATCAGTAATGTCTAGAAATTATAAAGTATCATCGAAATCAAGAGAATGCCGCATGGCTTCAGCAAGGCGGTATGTGAGCTTGTCATCTCCAACTCTCAATGTGAGCTCTCCGCTGTACATATCGATAGAGATCGGGCAATCGGAGGGAGCATGTCCTCCACCACACCCGGTGCAATTAGTCACGGCTGCCACTCTATTTGAAGTTAGAAGATCTAACTTCTTACTCAAATTTTCCACTTGAGCAGCCAATGAAGTTACCGCATCTATTTCATGGAGATCGGCCATCTTTTTTTCTCCCTAGCATTCCATTGGTAGCTGTTTAGCCCCATTTCTTCAATTAACTGACGGGCCTCATCTGGGGTCTTACTACCTAAGGTACCTCCTGCTACCACATCCAAGAGTTGCCTTGTACTCGGATTCAAACCGTTGTAAAAGGTCTGAACAATCATCCACTCCGGAAATCTGTGTTGCGGGCACTTTTTGAGGAGTTCCTTGAACCTTTCCCATGTCTCAAATAGAGACTCCAATTCCAACTGAACAAAGGACAAAATCTCATTCCTCAACTTTGCAGATTGTCCGGGAGGGAAATAACGGGCAAGAAAAGCTTCTACCATCTCCTCCCATGTGGTAAATGATGCTCTAGGTAATGAGTGTAGCCACTGCTTCGCTCTCCCCTTTAGGGAAAATGGGAAGGCTCTCAACTTGATGTCATCATCCGTCACTCTGTTTATCTTCAGCATATCACACACCTAGAGAAAACTCTCTATATGACTGTTTGGATCCTCATCGGCTAAACCGTTGAACTGTGCGGATTGCTGCAACATGTGGATGAATGGCGGCTTCAACTCAAAGTTCTGAGTTGTAACCAGGGGACGCACAATGCTCGATTGTGTCCCCAACACTGAAGGTCTGGCATAATCAGATAATGTCCGCTGTTGCTTATTCTATTATGCCATGTTCTCATATCCTTCCACTTCCAAATCAGCTAAATTAGACTGTTCTTGCACATGCTCTTTCTCTTTTCTTCTAAGTGTACGTTCAAGCTCAGGATCTCCTTCAATCAATATTGAGGGATTCCCTCGGGTCATAACCTGGAGCTGCACCCAAAAAGAAAGAAAAAGAAATTAGAACGATGATAGAATAAGAAGATATGAAATAGAATGTATGGTGAAATAGGTAAGAAAACAAAGTGCAAAGTATCTCTAAACGCCTACTCCCCGGCAACGGCGCCAAAAACTTGACAAGGTCCCCTTGAGTATATCCTGCAAGTGCACGGGTTTGTCGAAGTAATAATCCCGGATGAGCGGGTATCGAATCCACATGGAGTAGGGAATAAAAACACTTAATCCACTTCTTAGCTATGTGAAAGATCAGTGGTGATAAGTGTGACAATGATTCAATTCTCAAAAGTAAAAACAACAAGTAAGAGAGCACGAGTAAAGGAGGAGGTAAGACAATCGATAAAGATGGGGTACTCGGATAATGCTCCGCCTCTGACAATCGTTTCAAGTGCAAGAACCCTCTATTATGCTTCCTAATCACCTAATCAATGCAATGGTGAGTCGTGAAAATCCTTAAATACATAGTCCCAAATCTAAGGTCAACTATGCCTAACTCTATACGTGTCCCGGAGGAGAAATTAGATAACCTCTCAACCTCGCACTTGAATAGAGTTGCAATGAGCTCTAGGGATTCCAAGTGATAAATCTCTTCCTAATTATAGACCTAACCCTTTGGTCCAGGTGGAAGGTCCCTAACCACGATTAAGCCCTAGATACTAAGATCACCTCACCGCTTCACTCCGTTGCACGCGTAACTAAACCTCAGCGGAGGATCATCCCTTAGACCATTCACTCTATTATAGCCATAAAGAACTCGAGGAACGGAGGTAGAATCTATCACGCCGGAGGGGAAAGGGAACGCTCCTGTACCTCTCGACTCACCCTCTCAACCCTCTCCAACCTAGCTTTGTCTAACGCTCGTGGTGTGTCACTCACTCACAAGGTTACCAACAAGAACTCTTAATCCTAGTGTCACTCTAGGGGAAATGTTTATATAATCAAGCATTCAAGGTTGGAACTCACAACAAACATCAATTAATTGAAAGCATAATAAAGAGATTCAATGAAACAAATACTTTCTAGGGTTCACAAATACCCAAGTACCCACTAGGGGTTTAGCTCTCCATGGAGCTAAGTACAATCAAAGAAATAGAATGTAAAAGCAATGAATCCATAGAGAAACCCCCTCGATAGTCGTGCCGATGGTCTTGTGAAAAGTCCTCTACTCGTCGTCCAAGGATTCCCTTGTCTGGTATAGGATACGCCTCAACGGAAGCTCCCCTACCAACCTTCTTCCTAAGGAATGACTATGTCGGAGCCGTAGAATTTCTCCAAAACCTTAGCCAATACCTCTCAAAACCCTAGCTGAAACCCTCTCTCAAGTTGGGGAAAAGATGGAGAAAAGAATGCTAAAATCGGGGCTGAATCGGTTTTAAATAGGGCTGGAATCGGGTGACCACACGGGCCTGTGGATTTTTCACACGCCCATGTGGAATTTCCACACGGGCGTGGATAATTTCCACATACCCGTCTGGGTTCTCTGAATTCCTATTTTCTCGGCCGGCTGTGAACAGCGGTGCTACAGTGATCTGCTACAATATCCGGCCTGAATAGCTTCCCGAATCCATGCTTTCATCGGGGTAACGCAAACGGGCACATGTTCACGTCGTGGATCACTTGCTTCTTCAATGATAGACAAGTTGGTGGAGATCTTGTTCTATGTGCATAAGTCGGAATGCTCGAGTGTGACTGCCCTTGTGCCCCTCCAAATGGATGTGCCAACTCGAATACGAGGAGGTTGGCACACACTCTAGCATCTCACACCCGACCTATGTCTTCGCGTTTGAACTTTAGCAAGATTTCCCCCAAAATTGGTGCATTATGATCCACATTGGCTTCTTTCCTTCATAATCGGCCTCACAACCCTACCTGCACGAAAGTAACATAAAAACACACATATTAGTTTAAAAACCCGAGAAGAGTAATGCTCAACATAAGGAAAGAATGCTTCACATTAATATCACACAAGCACTTATCAACATGGTAAGTGGAATTAAAACAAAAATGATGAGAAGCATGAAATGAGAAGCATGCTATTGTGTGCATGCATATGTACGTGGACAAAAGAAAAGAATCTAAAGGCGGGCTCCACCATTCAAAAAATGCACATGGGATTCGCATCACTATTATGAAATGCATGCTTTGAAAAGAGTTAGCTTAAAAAAAAACACTTTGATTGTGAAGTAGCTAAGCCCAAATCAATCAATGAACTTCTACATGTGAAACTCTTCAACAAGACTTGTGTGATATATAAGGACAAAATACCCATCTCGAAGCAACTATAAATATTCATTCCAGGGGAGCAAAAAGAATACTTATCTCGAGACAACAACATTTTTTTTTAAAATATACAAAATATCAAGATGGCAATGAGATATATATATCGGGTAAAAATCCTGAAAGGGTGCCCAACTATGCCCATATTTCAAAATGGGTACCCTTTTCAATTTATTTCTTTTTGGGTACCACAATATAATTTCAGTTCACCGGGTGGGTACACATGCATTTCCGATTAAAACTTATCTATGTTGCAGTCCTAGAAATGAGTTGGTAGGGGTTTTGGCATGTCAGCTACTCACGTGGAGGAGGTACATGGCATTTTTAAGCCAAATCAGTTAGTTTATTCCACGTCAGCCAATGAGTCCTCGTCAACATCGCCCATTTTCATCTTCTTCTCCTTCTCCACACTCTCTTCTCCTAGTTCGTCTTCACTTTCTTCTTCTTCTTCTTCTTCTTCTTCTTCTTCATCTCCAGTAAAACAAAACCCTAAGCGATCGAGAGGTTGCACATTCTATTAAACACCAGTGCATAACCATCCGGGACGAGAAACGGTGCAGGAATCAACATGGATGTTGAGTGGGTAATACGGCCTGCAGATGTTAGAGATGCAGAATACCGTAAGTGCTATTCTTTTTGCGTTGTTCTGTTGAGAAAATTCTTACAAATGGGGGAACAAAATTGAGGGCATTTAGGTTAATTACTAGGAAATCAACAATTGAATGTGGGTCCTATGTGGTTATATATTAGCAAATTGAGGGGTTTATTATTTGGCATTTTGTTAATTACTAGGAAATAGCCAGTTTTGTGTTTTTTTATTTTTAATTTTTGGTATTTTGTTTAGCGTTGTGCCATTGATTTGGATGTTTATTATGGATGAAGATGAAATCATTGATTAGTGTGTAATGACATTTTCACATCTCTGTCATTTATGGGTATAATTTTGCTGTTTAGGTATTTTTTCACATTGAGTTGGATGCTAGCATCCTTCTTTGAGTTGCATGTTCTGTTGTGTAATCTACTTTGATTTGTTCTTGATGATAGTAGTTTAGCCAGTAAGAGTTGAATTTTGTTATTGAATGTGTCAATTATAGGCTACTTTATAGTGTTCTAGTTTTCTTAATTAGCCATAGAGGTTTACAGAATCTTAGTTTATATTGGTTTAGTTCGTTGATTTTAATTATGGCAGTTGTTTAGTTATGAAATTTAGGTTCAGTTTGCACTATCTTAGTTTTGAAATATTTTTTCCAGATTAGTAGTTGGTCAATTTACATTTTTTTTTTAATTTTATAGTCTAGTTCAATTACTACATGGTAGTGTAATTATATCATACTAGAATAATTTTATCTATTAGTGGACAATAGCTAATTGGCAATTTGATTTTGTGTTTCAGCAAACAATTCTGATTATTTCACAATTACCATGTATTATACCAATGGTGATATGTACAACTGGGCTGATTACAAACTAGCGGGGTATGTTGATTTCTGCTGCGAAGACAAGATATCTATGTTAGAAATACTCAACATGGCCAAAGAATTGAAATTACAAGGGGAAGGTACTACTTTCTGGTGGATGAAAGTGAAGAATGGACAGAAATCATTAGTTCAGATAAGAAATGATTTGGATGCTCTCTCAGTGGCAAGGAATATTGACCAAAGGAGAAAAGATATGAGTGTTTATGCGAAATTATACACTGTAGGATGTAGCAAGTCCGTTGATGGTGTCACTGAAGATAATAGAAAGGATGATGCTGATGATGATGCAACAAGTGTACAATTGGGTGAAGATGCAACTGCCTGCAAGGACATAGGGAGAGATGATGAGGATGAAAATGAGTCAAATGCTAGTGACCTGCATGACTTAGACTACAGCTTCCATAGCGATGAATTTGAAGAACCAGAGGAGAAAGATCTTGAGGAAGATTTTGAGGAAGATCTTGAGGAAGATCTTGAGGAAGATCCTGAAGAACATGTTGAGGAAGATCATGAGGAAGAAGGTGTTTAAAAACAAGACCACCAACCAAATATTGAGGCAGAGCACAGAGTTGTTGGCAATGATGCTGAGATAAATGGTGATAATGAAGACTCTGATATTGCTGACTCTGCCGACTTGCAATCTTGCTTTAGCACAGATGAAGAAAACTTAGCCCCTGCGAGGCCCAAATATGCTGGTTTCAATGAAGATACTAACATGAGGGAACCAAAATTAAAAATTGGCATGAAATTCAGAAGTTTTCAACCGCTCTGAGAAGCTGTTAGGAATTATGGTATACGAAATAGATGTGTCATGAATTTCAAGCCAAATAACAAGAAAAGATGCAAGGTTTCTGTAGACATGTTGGATGTCCTTGGTATTGTAGGCTTTACCGATGTACAAAGACAAAGCAACTATCCAAATTAAATCTGGGAACCTAAAGTATGAGTGCACAAGAAATCACAATATTAGACACATGAATGCAAATTTGATCGCAAATAACTACCTAGAGCGTTTAGGGTTGATCTTTCTTTGAAAATTGCAGGGATCATCCAAATTGTCAAGCTGAACCAGCAAGCTGATATAAGTATACTTAAAGCATGGAGGGCTAAATGTATTGCTCTCAGGTAACTTCCATTAATTTTTGTTTTGTCCTATTTTGTTCAGTTTAATTATGTTCAGTCTAAACTTTGTAACCTCAATGTAATTTGTAATTTATTTCCTTGTTTGAAAGGATGCTGGATGGTGATGAGGAGTCACAGATAAGGAGCCTTTATGATAATAGTCTTGAATTATTACGAACGCATGCCAATTCAACAGTGAAGTTCAAGTGTTCTGAAGGTGTTTTTGTAGGGATGTATGTATGTTTGGGTCCACTCAAGGCTGGATTCTTAGAAGGCTACATGAATATAATTTCTTTAGATGGGTGCTTCCTCAAGGGCTTGTATGGTGGCCAATTGCTGTCGTCTATGGGAATAGATGCCAATGATAGCACATACCCTTTCGCATGGGCTGTTGTTGAGAAGGAGAACAACAAGAATTGGAAGTGGTTCTTGAGCTTGATGGCTTAGGATTCGGACTTAAACAATAGCCACCACTATACATTCATGATAGATAGGCAGAAGGTAAGATTAATGTTGAATTTCTTGTATGCTTTTTTTAAGAAAAATTAAATTGAAGATCTCATTGGTTGAATTTCTTGTGTTTGCCATTCTTTGTTCTATTATTCTCTTGGACCTTTATGCTTATTGGCTGTGATTTGTGAACATGAATAATTATATAGGGTCTTATACCTGCTATTGAAGAATTATTCCCATACTCTGAACATAGATTTTGTGTGAGGCACATACATACAAAATTTAAAAAAAAATTATAGGGGTAAGGCCCTTAAGGACCAATTATAGAATTGTGCCAAGGCTAGCTATGTTCCAGCATTTCAGAAGGCAACAGATGATTTAAAACTTATGTCTGAAGGTGTATATCAATATTTGAAAAATATAGACCCAAAACATTGGTCTAGAAGTCATTTCCAAACCCAATTCAAATGTGACATGTTTCTAAACAATCTATGTGAGTGTTTTAATAGTCAGATATTAACAGCTAGGACAAAGGGCATCATTGCCATGAATGAAATGTTTAGAACCAAACTAATGGTTAGAATACAAAAAAAGAAGAGATGCTATGGAGAAATGCAACACAGCTCACTGCCCTAGAATTATCAGAAATTTAGAGAAATTGAAGGAGATAAGTAATAAATACATGTCAACCTGGTCTGGAGGAGCTAAGTATCAAGTCTTGGGACCAGATGGCCAATTTGTTGTAGACATGAAAGAAAGGGTTTGCACTTGTAGAAGATGGAAACTTACATCAATACCTTGTAGTCATGGAATCTCAGCCATATACTATAATAAGGATAGACCCGAAAATCACTTGGCTGAGTGTTACATAGTTGCAACTTACCTTAAAACCTATTCCCATATTTTACACCCCACACAAGGTACAGAATGTTGGCCCAGAAGTGATCAGATACCCATTTTTCCACCTCATCCAATAAATAAGAAGAGAGGTAGGGAACCTTTACTTTGAAGGAGGGAAGCATATGAACAAAATGTGGGCTTCAATAAAGGGAAGGTATGCAAGAAAGGCATCACACTGAAGTGCAGTATTTGCAGAAAACTTGGACACAGTAAAAGATTTCATGGTGTGCAGGTATGTTTAATTTGTATTCATTTAAAATTTACTTGGGTTTTTCATTTATGTGACAAATAAATACGCCTTTGTTGTAGGGGGAGAGAGACAAGGCAGGTGGTCAGTCATCTACAACAGAGAATGTGGGAGATGTGGGTTTTCTTTACTGTTTCCAAAACTTAGTTTCATCTGACATTTCCATTTTAATTAAATTTGTCATGCTTTATAGGATTAGAACATAGATCCTATGGCTGGCATTGATCCCCATGTCCTTGAAGAGCATTTTGTCCAAGTTTGGAATTAAAGTATTCTGAATTCATGTCTCTCCTTTGGATCCATTTATTTGAGCTAAACCTAAGGCGGTTGATGAACATGTTGATCTCCTCCTTAACAAAAATGTGCAACCCGCAGCCTCTACATACACCTCATCAATGTAACTAGTGAACTCGGGTAACTTTTCACAACAAATTGATATTGGCTAACTCACACAGCAGTTCAATGCACAATAAGATCAGATGTGAGCATTAATCATGGTGTAAAACTTTTTAGTATTTTTATTTGACTGTCTCTCAGAGTAAAAATTTGAGTATGCCATCTTATATTATGTTATTTAGACTGTCAGTAGCCTCCTACTGAAAGAACAATTATGGCAGAGAGAAGGCTAAATAGGACTAAATTACCAACTAGAAGTGGAAGAAATATTACCAATACAGTAACGCCCACCAAAAGATGTTGTAAAGGAAAAGGAGCATGTGGTTCAAAACATGCATAAAGCTCGCCACTCAAACGATCCTAAGAATCCTTTGCACATGATCGTCGTCAATGACAAAAGATGGGCGTTAACAAGAAGAAAAAGATTTGGGTGCCACCTGGTTCAAAAGGATCTACTACTTCTGGTGATGCACAATAGTTGAAGCATTATATAGTGGGCTAAGTAGTTTTTAGAAAATTAGTGTTTAACAAACTATCAATGATATGTAAATTTTTGAAACTATTTCTTTTTTGTGGTGTTTCAAAAGGAGGAAACAAACAAACTATGTCATTTTGTAAATTTTGTAGACATGTGCTTAATACTATGAATATGCAGTTCTTGTAAATTTTAGAACATGTCTATATTGTCATTTACAGAGCTTTGCCATCCTGTTCCAATTTTATTTTTTACATAATTCAACATGTTTGGGGAAGTTTTTTTTAAAACTTTATATCAGTAATTTGAGAAACTGGCTACAGAATTCTCAGGTCATGATTTAGAGAAATAGAGAGAAAAAGAGAGAGCGAGCTTTATGGCTTAGAAATCCTCTAAATCGGTTTTTGGTTGATCATATTCACCCATTTGGAATTGTTATAATGGCACAATATGAAGTTAATTTTAATGTATTTTCCAATGTAATAGCTAACACCTGGTTCCACGAAGAAGAAGAAGAAGAAGAAGAAGAAGAAGAAGAAGAACATAAGAAGATGAAGAAGTAGAAGACAACATAAGAAGATCAAGAAGAAGAAGGAAGTGAAAAAGAAGATGAAGACGAACCAGGAGAAAAGAGGGTGGAGAAGGAGAAGGAGATGAAGAAGGGGGACAATGACGAGGGCCCATGGGTTAACGTGGAATAAGCTGGCTGATTTGGCTTAAAAATGCCACTTACCTTCTCCACGTGAGTAGCTGACGTGCCAAAACCCTTGCCAACTCATTTCTCTGGCTGCCATGTAGATAAGTTTTAACCAAAAATGCATTTGTACCCACTTGGTGTAATGAAATTATATTATGGTATCCAAAAAGAAACAAATTGAAAAAAGGTACTCATTTTGAAATATGGGCATAGTTGGGTACCCTTTCAGGATTTTTACCCGATATATATCTCAAAAGGCAACGAGACGTGCAAGCAGTGACAAGGCACAGGCAGTGGCAATGATATCTATATATATATAAGTTATATGTTCACATATAAAGGATGTAATGAATATATATATATATAGTAAATAATAAAATTTTCTTGCCTTTACTTGTACTTGAGCCCTTAATCGGAGGTTCCTAAGATTTTAGTCTGGGGTAATTAATAATGGAGGCTTGCCCCTATTAGGAATGGAAGAGCCTACAAAGATAAAAAAAAAAATAAAAAAAAATAAAATAACATTTGTGATTCAATATATCACCTGGTGTCTCTTCACTGACACGACGCTAGGGTGCGTATTTTTGATCCCACAGAAACCTCTTTTTTTTTAAAAAAAAATCTTGATGTTTCTGAGTCCAGCCAATAAGTTTGATCATTCCAGAGTCAAGATCCAAAAGAATTCCGATCTAATCAACATATGAAACATCGGAGAAGCTTGACGAGAACATGTGACTAAAATTGTTTCCTTATCTGATTCCTAATAGCGAGCTCTGAAGATCCTTATCATGTTGGAGAAGTTAAGATTGAAGAAAAAAAATGAGGAGAAGATTGTTGAATTGAAGATGAAAAACATCAGTTCACTTCATTGAATTTTAATTCATACAAAGGTCATGTGAGAAGCACATGTCAACAAAATCGTTATATAGAAGCTGAAGAGTTTGTTTTTCAAAAGCTTACATGGAAATCTGTTGATCAAGTAAGTTGCAGTAAGAATGCACTCACCCCAATATTTAATTGGTACTTTGGATTGAAACAAAAGGGTACGGACTGTCTCTAAAATGTGTTTATGCTTTCTTTCTACTACTCCATTTTGTTGTGGAGTATAACTTCAAGATGTTTGATGTATAATTCCTTTTTCTGCAAAGAATGACTTTAATTCTTCTGAACTTCCAACTCAAAGGCATTATCAGTTCTAATTTTCTTGATCCTTACATCAAATTGTGTATCTACCATTTGAATGAAATTTTCAAAACAAAAGAAACATCTCTCATAGTCTTTAAAAGAAAAGTCCAAGTAGCTCTGCTAAAATCATTCACAACAGTGAGAAAAAATCTATAACCTTGATGAGTTTTTGTATTATAGGGACCCCAGCTATTAACATGAATTAATTCAAAGATTGAAGAGGTAAACTATGAGGAAAAGGTAACCTGTGTTGCTTAGCTTATGGACAAACATTACAAATGACTAAAGAATTAGATTTCTGACTAGAGCTTAACAAAGACAACAATTTTATTTTGTGTAAAGGTAGATGTCCTAGCTTGGAATGCCACAATTCAAATTCATTGTTATTACAAGAAGTAATAAAATTGTTTGGAAACAAAGAACATGCAAACTTAGAACTTTTCTGCGGAACATCATAAGTGGAATTCAAAACAGATTCTAATGTTGAATTTGCTCCTTTACTTTGAGAATGAAGAAAGAAAAGTCCTTTGCTTGCTTTACCAAGAACCAGTGGCCTCTTCAGTGAAGGGCCCTATAGAAAACAAAATTCAGAGGTGAATATAACTTTACAGCTAAGTTGTTAAATTAATTTGGTTACAGATAAAAGGTTGAAATGGAATTGAAGAACAAACAAAACTTGGGTTATGCTCAAGTTATCAGCAAGAGCAATTGTACCAATATAGGAAAAAGTGATTTCAGATCCTGTGGGAAGTGTAATTTGAAATGGTTTGAGTAGAGCATGAAAGAAATCAAAACAAGTAATATCATGACACATATAATCTGAAGCACCTGTGTTTATGATCCAAGTTTCTCTAAAAGGGAGATTACTTGCTACTATTAAAAGTATATAAGCTGATTAAATTTGGGGAAAATTCAGAAGTTATACCTGCCATGGAGATTGAAAAAGGTGCTAAATTTGTATTTCCACATCCAAATGTTGAACTGAATTATTTAAGGTATTATTCAACATATCCATCAGCTTGTTGAATTGTGCAGTAGTTAATTTAGGGATATGAGAATTCTATGAAGTGACACAAGGATCAATATTATCTCCTTGAACAGGAGCTACTATTCTCTTTCCAGAATCCCTATTACTCTTGCGAGAATTAGGAAATCCATGTAGCTCGAAAGAATGCCCTATTTTTTTACAGTAGTCACACATTATCTTCCTATAGTCTTGCTTGTTTCTGAGTGTTAACTGAGACACATTCTTGTTAAGATAGTTTGTTGAATTCCCAGATAGACCTGCATTCATGGAAACTCCTTCAGATGAGAATTGAACACTAGATGATATTCCCCTTTGTGTCTCTTCTTGTATTAGCAAAGAATAAGCCTCTCTAATTGAAGGTAGAGGTTTCATCATCAAAATGTTGTTCCTTACTGCATTGTAACTCTCATTCAAACCCATCATAAGCTGAAGTAATTTCTTATGTTCCTCTTGTTTCTGTTGCTCCAAAGCTGAACCACATGTACATGGAAATGTCTTGGTCAAACACTGAATATCATCCAAAAGTCTCCTGATTCTAGTGAAGTAAGTAGTAATCAAACTAGAACCTTGAGAAACTTGATTAAGCTCTTTTGGTAACTGAAACAACTGTGGTCCATTCAATTGACCAAATCTCTCTTCTAACTCCTTCCAAATGTCACTAGCTGTCTTCAAGTACATAACACTCTCAGATAATTCTCTAGATAGGCCATTCAATAGCCAAGATATTACCATACTGTTACATCAATTCCAACCTTGTAAATCAATAGAATCTGGTTCTGGCCTCTTACAAGTACCATCCACAAAACCAAATTTATTCTTGGCAGTAATGGCAATCTCCATTTCTCTTCTCCAAGAGCCATATCCCATGCCACTAAAAGCCTTCAACACCAACTGCATACCTGGACTATCAAAAGCATGTAGAAACAATACATATGAAGAATCCATAGATGTACTCCCTGTATTTAGGAAAGTTTCAGACATGATCTTGAACCTCAAAGAACACAACAAGATTTCTCAAGTCTTCTAAAAATTCAAGAAGAAAACACCATCATACAAAACCAAGAGAAATCAACTCAAATCGGCTTAAATCTCAGATCTCAAAACTCGAAACCAAGAAAATTCAGCAGAGATCTCAAGAGAAACAAGAAAAGAACCCCAATTTCATAGTAAAATAATGAAAACTATCTCAAAACCACTCTGATACCATCTAGAAAAGATCAAAGTTTAGAGAAAAACTCACAAAACACCATTGATTCATTGCTGCAAATGAGAAAGAGAGCTCTTCACAATCTCTAGTTCTACTTCATGGACAATCCAAATCCTCCAAATTGAATCTCAATTTGCAAGCAAACAAGCATCAAGGAAGAGGAGAAGTAAACCTGAAGGTGAAGAAAGCTTTTGATTTCATTGATTCAAAGAAAACTTGGAATATTAGGATGATGAGCTATTTATATATGCTCTTTATTTTGTTTACCAAGGCTGGGAAACGGATTCAGTTAAAAACAGTTATAACTAACTATGCTGACATGGCATAAGTCAGCCAGCTTAGCAAAAGAAACTCCTCAGCTTCTATATAACGATTTTGTTGACATGTGCATCTCACGTGACCTTTGTATGAATTAAAATTCAATGAAGTGATTTTTCATGGCTCACCAGACTGTTAAGTGAGTTCACAGTGGATTTAATTATTCCAATATCTTTGAAATGTGATAATCAGGCAGCTATTCATATAGTAAGGAACCCTGTTTTCTATGAGTGCACTAAGCACATAGAATTGGACTGCCATTTTGTCTGAGAACAAGTTCAAGCTGGTTTAATTTCATTGCACCATGTTCCTTCACAACTTCATTTAGCAAACATTTTTACTAAATCTCTATCAGAACCTCAACATCAAAAGTTACTTTCCAAGTTGAGAGTGTATTAATTATTTACACCCTTCCCACTTGAGAAGGGGGGGGGGTGTTGGAGAAGTTAAGATTAAAGAAAAGAAAAAAGTTGAGGAGAAGATTGCTGAATTGAAGATGAAAAACATCAATTCACTTCATTGAATTTTAATTCATACAAAGGTCACGTGAGAAGCACATGTCAATAGAATCGTTATATAGAAGCTGAGGAGTTTGTTTTGCTGAGCTGGCTGACTTATGCCATGTCAGCACAGTTAGTTATAAGTGTTTTTAACTGAATTCGTTTCCCAGTCTTTGTAAACAAAATAGAGAGCATATATAAATAGCTCATCATCCTTGTATTCCAAGTTTTCTTTGAATCAATGAAATCAAAAGCTATCTTCTCCTCCAGGTTTACTTCTCCTCTTCCTTGATGCTTGTTTGCTTGCAGATTGAGCTTCAAATTGGAGGATTTAGATTGTCCACAAAGTAGAACCAGAGATTGTGAAGAGCTCTCATTCTCATTTGCAGCAGTGAATCAATGGTGTTTTGTGAGTTTTTCTTTGAACTTTGATCTTTTCTACATATCAAAAGCTAAAACAAGTTGATTTAATTGATGTATGGAGAGCGGGGAAGCTAGAAGATCGAGGTGGTCTGATCCATGCCAATATTTTGTCATAATCCTACTGGCAAGCTTTTACAATCTCTGTTTGATTAGCCAGCACGCAGATAATTAGAAAAAGCTATAAGTTCTTGATTTGGTGATGATCTGTTACAGATACTACATTCAAAATTTTTGTCTTCCATTTCGAGAGTAATATACTTAACCATGAATGATATTATGAGAACTTTGTGAGGCCTCAAACTTGGGATTTCCACTTTCGTAAGAGGGGGAGGGAGGAGGGATCTTGAAGCTATACGGGGTTTATGAAATTTTTAGAGAACTCAAAGCTAGGTTTTCATTTGGTTTAAGTGGAGTTAAAGCTTGGTTTTCATAAGATGTTAAGATAACTTTAAACTTGGTTTTCTGTAGGAGATTTGAGGAGATTTAAATCTTGTTTTTTTTTTTATGTGAGCATGCTTTCAAAGATCTAAAGTTTGGTCAGCTGAAGGAGTTTGGGGAGCAGCAGCTTATGCTTACCATCAAATGAAGAGTCTATGGCTTGGCAAGGGTGAGTATGAGAAGAAAAAAAGAGAAGAGCTATGTATGAGAAGGAAAAAAAAAGAGAAGAGCTATAATTGAAAAGAAAAAAAAAACTTGAGGATTTATGTAGAGCCAGAGATGGTGTTGGTGATGAGGTGGGAGATACTCTTAGTCTTTGATTATGTGGCTAGTCCTTTTGTTGCTTGATCATTTGCAAATCCGGCAAGGCTATGGCATGGTGCAAAGGACTTAGGATAGCTAAAATGTTATGGGTGTGATAGCCTCAGTTAAAAAATATATGTAGATGCCATCGAATAAAAAAAAAGAAGCAAGGGTTGGACTAGTTGGCTTATAAAGTTAGACAAGGGTCCAAAAGTTGATTGGTAACTCATGAGTTATGTCATTTAATACTTTTCTAATTCAATGAGTGGCATGTGCATTGGGTTCACTTAGTTCAGATGGCTCATCACCACCAAGTTCAAGGGGCCTCATCATCAGATTCACCACTTAGTTAAAAAATTGAAATGAAAAAAAGAATTAGTGATGAGTTTATTTGTGAGAAATTTTTGTACTTTTCACAGGATCCCTCTTGCAATTTTTGTACAAATTAAGATTGGTTAACCATCAATTGGATTTAACATAATTATCTTCAAAAAATACCTAATATCCAAATTCTCCCAATTACTCAAATTATCTTTTTTTTTTTTTAAATAATGTAGTTGCAAAGCAACTTGAAATAAAACTAATCCAAGTCTAAATATATGGCAAAGGATGGAAGCTCACAATGTTTAGCAATCATGTGTTTTTTTTTTTTTAAAAAAAAACAAGTGTTTAAAGCTCTTGTGTGGACATTTTGGAAAATTTGCCTTTGAAAACCCTAAATTTAACCCAAATAAATGGAAAACCTAACATAATTCATGAAACCACTTACAATAAGATGGTGCTTTGGCTACCTCCATCCTCATTACCCAATCGATTATCATGACGAGGCGGAGAAGTCCTCTCGCTTGCGATTTTGCGTTGGTCCGACAGTTTGGGAGGAGAAGGAGGTGAGCCTTGGGTGTTCGGATGAAGGAGGAAGAGGAAAGGGGGAGAAGAAGGATGAACTAGGGTGCTTTTTTCTAGGACTGATGTGGCTGGGTGATGTAGATAAGATGTGGCTTGTGTGGACGTTGCTTGAGTATCCCAAATAAATTGAAGTTGAGTATCCCAAAAGAAACAAATTAAACTTTGATCAAATTAAACTTTGATGCTCAAAATGAAAAAAAAAAAAATTGTTTGTATGGTACCCAACAAAAATTGTAACCCCCATCTATCTTGTGCCTTTGCTTGGATTTTCAAACAAAATAAAATATAAAAAATCATTACAGTCTCTGCAAAGTAATCATTTTTAAAATTGTTATTGTTATCATATATATATATATATATATATAATTATTATCAGTTTTGTAGATATAAATTCGATTTAAAATTAAAATTTTATATCCAATTATTACTTTTAAAATTAATTTATTTGTATTCAATTATTCACATATCTCACCAAAAATACTAACGGATAGCAAAATCACCATTTTAAGTGCTAAAAAGATGAGCAGTAGATGAATTGAACTAAGGGGACGACTTATATGAAGTTTTATCTGTGTAGTTCCTATAGTTCCCAATAACATGTGAACACATTCCCTGTATATAAACCATTTTTTTTCTTAGCCTTTCCATTAACTTTCTTCCGTTAATGGCTTTTTTTACTTGGGGACGACTTATATGAAGTTCTATCTGTGTAGTTGCTGTAGTTCCCAATAACATGCGACACGTGTCCCATATATAAACCATTTTTTTTTTCTTTACCTTTTGTGTTAACTTTCTTGCGCTAATGTCTTTTTTACCTCAAGATTCTAACTCATAAAAAATCAATTTCTCACTTTCTTCTCATCACCCAACGACAAGAGACAACCCATTTTTCATTTTCATTTTAAAATTCATTAATTATTGATTTTTTCCCCCAAAACTTTAATTTATAATAGTTTTTTAACATAAATCTTCACAAATACATGTATATTATGAGAAAAATTAATGATTTATTTATTTTATTAATAAGAAAAAAAATCAAAATCACTTGGAAAATAAAAATCTAATTGCTTGCTAAACAAATATTTTAATTAGTTATTTTCTAAAAAAAATCAAAGCATTTTACTCATAAAAACAACATCACTAATAAAATTGGTTAAGAAAATCAAATCAAGAATTGGATGATAAAAGATATATTATCACAATCATAACAGTTCTTGATCTTCAACAAAAAAAACCAATCATATCATAACAAAAATAGATCAAACACATTTAATCTAATCAACTCATCATGTCCGTCTTCTTAGCTATTGGAAAACAGAAAATCTAATATGCAAGATCACGCTTTTTATCTGGCACTGCTACTATAATAGAAAAATACATAATTACTTATCAAACCTACAAAAAATCCTTTGAGCAGAATACATCTATTTATCAAACCAGGGTCAACTACTTCATAACAAGTCAAATACATTCAGTCTTTAATTTCATCCATCTCATCTCTATAAGCACTCCCTTTGAGCATAATTACTTAGTTCACTCATAATTGCTTGGGGTGGGCAACTTGTTTTGTTAGCTGAGAGTTCTGACATGAAAATGGCCCCCCTACAATAAAATTCAAAAAAAAAAAACAATTATGCTCTAAGTTATAACACATATGACAAGAGAGGAAAATAAAAATAACCAACATAACCAATCTACTTGTTAGAGATACCTCCGATCATTAAGAAAAAAAATCAAATTGTCAAACAAGGTAAAAGAGCCAAGGAAATCAACAAGAACAAAAGCAGATAATTGCAACAATAGAGAAATTTCAGAGCATTCACCTGAGTTAAATTTGTGCAATTTTCAAATTGACAACCTTGATTTTTGTTAAAGAGCAAAGATGCCTGCCATATATAAGATTGAAACCAATTTACTTTAGACAAAATTAAAAATGGGTAATAATATTTTTCACTTAAATTTGTGCTATAAAAATCTAACCTGTTGTGGGAGTTGCATGTATCTAACAACATTCACATTGTGTGAATATGAAGGTTGCTGGTTAGATGTGCTTGACTTTATTATAGTAAAAAAAAAAAGATGCAATAAATTAGGAAGAAATAAAGCTCACATAAATTAAACAAAATTTCCTAAGATAATTATTAATTGCAAGGTAACTATTAGAACAATATTGGGAAAATTATCTCTAGATAATATAATAGGACATGAAGCAGTCTTAGAGATAGATTTTTGGTTTCTCGGTTATTTCCCTTTTTCAAGGAAACTTTATTTTCTTCTCCCTTTGACAGAAACTGTAGCAAAGTTTCTTTTGATACCTTTTTCCTTACATGCATCTCTAACACCTTTCGGGATCTCATTGTGCTCAATTGCTAATGCATCATTATTGACCACACATTAAGAAGCATTCATGACCATAGAGTTTGAAGATGCATCATCTGCATTTTTATTAGATTTAGTGAAAAATTTCTCCACTTCAAGGCTCAATTCCACCATGTTTATAGCAAAATAGATAGATGCCCCTCGGATTCAGCCGCCTTACTTGCCACTTTAACTGCATTGTGATTTAGATCCTTGCATCGATTTGAAACAATTTATCTAGGATCTTCTTTAAAAATTCTGCCATAGTCAAATACACAGCCCTCACGTGCATGTTTGTCCATCTACTTAACATATATCGAGAAGGGACTACCTTTATATTCCAAATATCTAGAACTTTTAGTGGATGGCTACACAAGTAGCCAACAAACTCAAAAGACATACAAGAATAACTAATTGATTTATCCTCTAAATTAAAAGTAACCTTATGTTCTCTTTGTAGCTCATATACACAAACCTTGTATTCATACAAAGGAGGATTATCAATGCATGTTTTAACTACAGTCCCTAAGGACTTCTAATATTCTTGATGAAATAGATCATAGATGTTGGACGTATATGTATCTCTAGCTTCTCTTAGAACAGAAACATTCATCTTTATTACCATTTAAAATTGCCTCATCTCATAATTAGATTCCAACTCTTGGTATCTCACATCATCAAACAATTTTTCAAACCTGGTAAGAAATTCCAACACATTGAATCTAGGCTTTACGTAACATTTCATGCGACTATTGAAACTTTCACATAATTGAGTGCTTCGAATATTTGCTGAAAAATGCATGTCTACCATAAGCCACAGCCCATTTTTTTCTTTATTCAAAGGTATCCAAACACCATTTGTTATCTTGGAGCTTGTGTTTTTCAAGTAAAGAGTCCCACGTATGAATAAAGTCTTCTTCATACTCAAAATTATGCATGCAATTTTTGAATTCTTAACCAAACTTACTTGACTTTCTAAAAGCATGATTAAGATGTTTGAGAGCATTTTGGAATATATAAATGCCATGAACATATTTGATGGTAAGTTTCGGGAAATACCTTGGCTATCGCCTTAGCCATGTCTGCATCTTGATCTGCGAATATAGTTGTCAGTTTTTTTTTCGCACAACCTTCTAGAAAAGTTGTAAATAACCATTCAAAAGAAGCAACAGTTTCATCATAGAGTAATGCTACACCAAAATAATAGTTTCCTTGTGATGATTAACCCCAATTATTGGTGCACAAGGATGATTGGCATTGTTGATTCTATAATATGTATCAAAACAAACTGCATCATTAAACAATGCATAATCTGCCATCATCTTTGTGTCAACCCAAAAAAATATTAGCAATATGATCTTCAACATCATCACGCCCCGACCCGCGGGCCCACAGAACGCGACAACCACCGTGACAATCCCGAGGAGGGACACTCAGCCACTCAATCCTCGGGGGGCCGCAAGGCTAACCAATAACATGGAAACAACAACATTTACACTGATACACAGTGAAAGTAGCAACAACAACAACCACAATAATAAATATTATTAGAGGGGTTCAGCACTGGGAAACAACAACAACAACAACAACAATAACAACAACACACAGCTGATACACCAAAGGTTTCGGAGTTGCATACTACAAGCCAACAACAAGGTTTTCTACATACTAGTGGATCCCAAGTCTCAACAACATATGCATGAACAAAATGAACATACATAAACTGAAAGGAAATGCAACAGAGAGAATAGCAGTAAATGCTCAACACATTGCCACACCGCCGCACCTACTACCTGCAAAAGACTGGGAAGAGGAAAGGGGGGTGAGCAACTAATGTTACTCACTGAGGGGCGGTTAGCACACCTCTAATAAAAATATACCGCAAAAATAACATAAATCTCCAAATATGATACTTTACAAATAAAATAACTAGTTTAGCGCATGAATACATATAATAACAAACTTTAATACAAAAGTAGCAAGAAAGATAGAATAAGAAGGCATTCTACCTTAATTAGGGTTTTAGAATATTAAAGTGTAAAAATACTGAATATAGGGTTCCAAGTTATGGAAAAGCTAATCATGAAGCAAAGCTTCCATAATAAACATGTAAATCAAAATAGTTCTCAACCCAGAATAAAGCAACACACAACACTCACCCAGCATAAAGTGGTCTAGAAACCTTCCTAGACCTTCACCACAATCACAGCTAGGTTTAGAGCCGTCAAAGTACTAATGCCCTTAACGTTGACCCATCGGTTCAATGCATGGTGACAACGGCTACCCAATGAATATCCAATTAGGTCTCTACACTCCCACCTCAATTGGCCCTCATAGTAATCAGCCAATCTACCACGCCAACTCAAAAGAATGACCGTGAAAACCGCTTACTACATTAGGGTATCATATAAGCCAACAATAAACACAACTTCACACTGAGTACACTAGCCAACATAAAACCAACAACAACAATAACTCAGCCATTTCTATAAGGAAATGATAAAAGCACAAGCAAAACTCAAGCTTTTAACACAAATCAATTTACATAATCCCACACAAGAAATAACACGGAAATTCTTTCATTAGAACACAAATTGCATAAAAGAAGCACCAGGCAATAAACTCCTTCCAGAGTTAAAACTTCTTAAAAGCAATCATAATAATCCACAAAAACTCATTAATCATGATAGATTATATAAACATATAAATATGGGTAATCTTCTAATACAGTCATGCTTAATAGTCCCACTCACCAGTTTGACGATTTCTCTTCCTCGCAAGCTAATCCTCGGCTAACTCTTTGCCTCGAGCTAACGCTTCACCTCCTTGCCAATTACAACAAACAACATCAAAGATTAGTACAAAAATCCAAGAAAAAAAACCTTAGGTTCCTTCTACCAAACAACCCTAAATCGATCCTAGGATTGGCTTAAAGCTAAGTCTAAAGGTTACCAATGAATTCCTAAGGGTTAGAGCTTCACTCTAATCCAAAGAAGGTGTTACAGTAAACTCGAGATTGTCACAGTAACTCCCCAAAAAAAAAAACTGCTACAGTAAAGGCTGCCCTAAAACAATGGTTTTCTCCCGATTTACAACACCTAACCAAGAAATTTCTTCACAAACATTTACACAAATGAATAACAAAGACCTTGGCTTTGATTTGAGCCTAAAATCAACCCAAACCAAAAGGTATTTCTATGTTTTTCAAATATTTTCAAAAAATGATGAAATACGAGAAAAATACCAAAGAAAACCTTGAATAGAAACTCCTACTGAGCTCAAGAGGATGAGAGGAAGAGAGTGGATGCTTTAATTTGTCGGAAAGGTCGCCGGAAAAATTTTCCTAACTTTGAGGTTCTCGGCCGAATGAGAAGTAATTGAGAAGAAGAAAGAAAGAAGAAGAAGGAAAGAAGGGTGTAGAAATTTCTGGATGCTACAATACCGGACTAGCACAGTAATAGGCTGCTACAACTAAAGTATTATCGCTACAGTATAGATTGCTAAACAATAAAGGGCCGCTACAATAATAGGCTGAAAATCAGTATTTGTCTGTATATAGCTACTGGCTTCTACAGTATAGGGCACTATAGCAACAAGCCGCTACAGTAACAGACTGCTACTGTGAACTGGTTCTAACAAGCATCATATTGCAATAAGTAGAAAATTGGATTATCTAATTTTTTCTTCTCAAAATAATGAATAAGGGTGTAAGCTTCTACTTCTCGCATCTCCCTCATTCTTTTCAATTGCAAATGATTGCTAATATCTTTGAGGGTAAAACCCAGATTCTCCCTGTCTCCAACTTGCTACTCATAACATCAAAAATTAACTTTTGTCCAATGACAGAACGCTTTGCAATTTTTGCTTCAGTTGCATGGGTAACGGTTAGCTTCCTTTAGATGGTAATTTTTGTTTACTGCAAGGGGTGACTACTTCATGATTATGTTGTTCTTAAAAAAATGTAACTATGTATATTCCATTTTCTTGACACCCAATAATCATCTGAGTATTACATCCAACTCTTACATTCTTTCGAGGTTTCTTTCCTTCGCATTCAACTTGCTTTCTAAAGCCTTCTTTGAAACAACAAAACTTTCGAGATAAAAGTGTTGTGCCATCAAGTTTGGTTATGTTTACCCAACCCTTTCGGACACTAAAACCAATATAACCAGCATACATATTATATTACATGTATGCGACTTCCTCTGTTTCAAACACCATGCTCACATATGGAGTTAAATTCCTTTAAATGTCAGTTACTACACTCTGTTTTCCATGACAATCTGTTGGCTTAGATGTAGTAGGACCCAATGTAGTACCATCCATATTCTATTCAAAACAAAAAAAAGGTTTAAATATTACAAATTTCTTCAAAATGGATGTTAATTTCTACAAGGATTATTTACCTGGAAAGTTAAATTTTCTTGGTTAATCTTTTAGCTTGTTTAAGAACAGAGAGGGCTTGGAGCATGAGTTTTTGTTGAGCCAATTTTTTCCCCTTGCAAATTTAAAGCATAAAAAAAGTTATAATAAAAGAAAAAAGTCTGACATTGTTGAAGAAGAAGAAGAAGAAGAAGAAGAAGAAGAAGAAGAAGAATCAGGAGATAAGCATGAGAGGAGCTACAATCCCAAAGAGAACATCACTAATCAAGTGAGAAATTGGTTTTTTTATTAGGTAGAATCTCAAGGTAAAAAAGACATTAACGGAAGAAAGTTAACGGAAAGGCAAAAAAAAAAATTGATTCATATATGGGACATGTGTCCTCATGTTATTGGGAACTACAATAACTACATAGATGGAACTTCATATAAGGGGGCGCTCACTTTGACGTAAGTTAGGGGAAGTGGGGGGAAGTAGACTGACTTCCCCCACTTTTGATGTTCTTTTGCACTGAAGTGGGTTTTAGTTTAAAACCCACTTCAGGATTTTTGAAGCTGAAGTGGGGGAAGTGAGCCACATATAAAAGGCCACTTCATCCCACTTCTATACCCTTTCGAAAGTCATGGAACCCTAAAAAAAATTCCCAGCCTTCTTCTCCCATAGCCACGATCCCGTCTTTTTCTCCTTCTGTATCCTCTTCCTCCCGCCGTATCCTCCTCCTCCAGTTGTAGCCTCCACCCAGAATCATCTCGATCCCATCGCCTCCTCCCATCGCGTTGTCCTTTCCAGAAGACTCCTCTTCCGGGCGTCTCCTCTGACTTGCTTCTCTTCTATTGCCGGGAACCACCCCGTCCCGGTCGCTGCCTAATCGAGTTCGTACATTGCTGGGAAGAAAGACGCCTCCTATCATCTAGGTTTTTATCAATTTGATTTCTGTTTCTCAAAAGCTACATATGTTCATTAATAATTTTGAATGTTATTTATAGCTTTTGCAATTGATTTATAGTGGATTAGTGATTTCATCTCAAAGCTACATCTTTTGTTCATAATTTTTTATTTCTTGTAAAGAGGTGATTTTTAGTTCATAAGCAACGATCTTTATCTCTATTCATGCCACAAGCCTCAGAAAAATAGGATTTGTTTTTTAATTTATTGATGCAATGAAAAACCTTGGAGGAAAAAAAGATGAATCATAGAAGTACTATATTTCATTATTTTTATTTATTTAAATACCTAATTTATTGGTGATTCATGGCCGTGAATATTATTTGATTTCTTTAGTTTCATGTTTATGGTTATCTAATTTCTATTTAACCAACCATATAATAACTTGCCAAGATTTGCACAAATTCTTATCTTATCTTTGTGTTATAAATGTTTAAAGTAAAATATTGGGCTTTGTTGGGCCAAGTTCTTTTGTCTTTTGGATATGATGTTGGGTTTACCCATATATAATTTTGATATTAATTATATTCAATTATTTCTGTTACAACTAAATTGAATTATCTTATAACAAAAAATTTGTTCTTATTTTTTATTTTTAGCTATTTTGTTAACCAAATTATTTAAAATAAAATTTGTAATTAAGGTTGTGAAATAGATGAAAACTAATATACACAAATAGCCATGTAGTAAAATCAATCCATAATGTCACCAAAGGAAATTAGCATACGGACCATGATCAAATTGAAATTCTTGCAAAACATATTTAATAATAAACAAATTATAAATGCTATTTCCATCCACATATATATCCTACAAGATAATTTACAAGATAACATATCTAGGTATTGCAAAATTAATTTATGCCTTATATACCCTTCTGATTTAATTAATTCAACAAATAGCCATGTACTAATATAAATCCATAATGTCACTAAAGAAAATTGAACCATGATCAAATTGAAATTCTTGTAAAACATATTTAATAATAAATAAATTTAAAATGTTATTTCCATCCACATATATATCTTGCAATTTGCAAGATAACATATCTAGATATTGCAAAATTAATTTATGCATGATATACCCTTCTAATTTAATTAATTTGACAAGAAGCTCCTGCAAAATTAAAAAAATATCTTTGACAGCTGTAAACATGCAAAGAGAGATCCTCCATAAGTTGTGTTTTAGATTCATAGGTTATGAGCTTTATAGAATTGTATATAATGAATTAATAGTTATGCTTATTTGTCCCACTTCAATATTACAAGATTGTATATAATGAATAGTAATGCTTACATGTCCCACTTCAATATAGGTCTATAATGGCTAATGATAGTGTATCTGAATTAATCTACATCGACACACCTGTCTTCATAACTATGGCGGTCATTTTAGCAATGATGTCAAGGGAACAAAGACGAAATGCTTTGCCCCGTGAACCTACTTCAGTTAGGGATATTCATCGAAGTGCACACATGACTCGGATATTAGATGGTGGTGTCCACAACTGTGTTGAATACATACGGATGTCTAAGGAAACCTTTCTCAAACTTTGCGATATTCTAAGGGAACGTGGTCATTTGAGAAATACCATTCATGCCGCCATTAAGGAACAAGTCGTATTGTTCTTGCACATCGTAGGACACCATGCAAAGAACAGGGCAATGAAAATTGATTTTATTAGATCAGGGGCAACGGTGAGTAGATATTTTAATGATGTGCTTTGAGCAATTTGTAGCATTAGAGATTTATTTGTCAAACAACCGGGCACATCAATACATCCTGATATAGAATTCAACCCAAATTTCTATCCTTTTTTTAAGGTGAGGTGTACTCCTTTCTATTCTCACTTGGCTTAAATTTTCACGTACACAATATAATTGACTTTTAGTCTACATGATTGTATTGGATTTATTGATGGGACTCATATAGATGCGAGGGTCAGTGCAAATCTAGTCAGCAAATTTCGGGGCCACAAGGGCATTACACAGAATGTCCTAGCAGCATATGACTTGGATTTAAAATTTACATGTGTTCTTACCGGTTGGGAAGGTTCGCAAATGATTATCTCGTATTGAAGGATGCATTATCACAACCACCACCATATGGGTTGCATATTCCTTCAGGTTCATTAATACAACAAACATCACATTTTGTCATAATTCTTACATTTCAATATAAAATTTATTTAAATTATTTTTTATTTAATGATAGGAAAATACTACCTTGTTGATGTCGGATACACAACAACACAAGGTTTCATATCTCCTTATTGGAAAGTTAGATATCATTTAAGATAACAAATAGGCCGAAGACCCCAAAATGCAAAGGAGCTTTTCAACCTTCGTCATTCTCAACTTAGATCAAGAATAAAAAGGGCTTTTGGGATTTTAAAGAGCCGGTTTCGGATTTTGGACTCAAGGCCATTTTATCCTTTCACTGCCCAAGTGGATCTTGTTCTTGGATGTTCTGTGTTGCATAATTTTGTGAGAGAAATTAATCCCAATGATATAATAGTCCATGAAGATGTAGGTAATGAAGATGAAATACCTACAAATGATAGGCCTAACACGTTAGGTGAACAACGTGAGGCTCAAAGTCGGTGGAGAGAAGTATGTGAGAATATCAAAGATGAAATGTGGCGTGACTATGTTTCACACGGTTGCACTTCATAAGTGCCACTGTAATGTTACAAATGAGTTTGGTTTTGTATTTGGTGTTTAATGTCTTGCACTATTAATTTATAGCAAAGATCATATTGTTATTTCTATGAATGGAATGATTTTTGATTTGATATTTTATCTTGTTCTAATTTTTTTTTGAATTGCCAATGTATTTTAAAGATGTCTACCTCATGTGCTAATGCCGAGGATGTTCAAAATGATAAGAGAAAAGGAACGCCAAACAAACGATGGACAAAGAAAATGGATAATGTATTGATACCATTACTTGCAAACATGGCAAGAAGTGGTCTGAAGGTGGATAAATCTTTCAAACATCAGGCATTCATAGAGGCCACTTGCATGGATGCTGAAAATGTGGAGAATCACATGCGCACTTTAAAGCAAAAAATATCAAGATATCAAGAAGCTTATGAATCTCAGTGGTGTTGGTTGGAACGATGAGTCAAAAATGTTAGTGCTTGAAGATGAGAATTATCGTACATCCGTGGCAATATGTCTAACACTATAATTTATTGAATTCATAATGTTTCATGTGATATTTTCCACAGGGACAACCAAAAGCCAAAGAATATTTAAATAAACATGTACCTTTCTTTGATGAGTTGTGGTTAGTTGCTGGAGATGACCAATTACGACACTAGAAGATGATAATGCACCCCCACCTAATACGCCAGTGGATTGTGAACCCATGGATACAGGTGACCAAAGATATGAAGCACTAAGATCATGCGCAAGCAAGAGCACTGCTAGGGCTAGCCGCGAACCGAGGAACAATGGGGACAATGTTGCATCAAAAAATATTGGAGATAAATTAGGTGATTGGCTGCGTCAATTAAGGCATCTAGAAAGAAGATGTGGAAAGAAAAACTCTCCGATGCTCTGTGGGAAACGGAGGGTTATGATGACAATGAGATGGAAATGGTATTTGAGAAGTTAATCAAAGACAAAAAGCAAGCTGAGAATTTTTACTTGAGAAAGCTATCCCTTCGCAAAAGATGGCTAGATAATTTTATTGCTTCTATGAGAGATGATAGTCCATGAGTGGGTCATCACATTACGTATGTGATTTTAATTTTTATCAAAGTACTTAATGTTCATTTGTTAGTGTCTTTGCCTTGTCCTTATTGTAATGTTTCTTTTTCATGAATCAGGTTGTTCTTTGGTTGGATGGTGGACGTTAATCTTTTATGTTGGTATGGATGTTGTTTTGTTGTGTGGGTGGTTATTGTGTTATGAACCAAGAATTTGTGTGGATGGTTAGAGACCATTGTTATTATATTGTGTTGTCATGACTATGTATTTGCAAGAGTTTGTATGGATGTTGTTTTGTTATGTGGATGGTTATTGTGTTATGCACAAAGAATTTGTGTGGATGGTTAGAGACAATTGATATTTTCTTATGTTATGACTATGTATTTGCAAGAGTTTGTATGGATGTTGTTTTGTTGTGTGGATGGTTATTGTGTTATGCACCAAGAGTTTGTGTGGATTGTTAGAGACAATTGTTATTTTCTTATGTCATGACTATGTATTTGCAAGAGTTTGTATGGATGTTGTTTTGTTGTGTGGATGGTTAGAGACAATTGTTATTTTCTTATGTTATGAACTAAGAGATGTCATTTGCTTAAATGGATTTGTTTATGTGAACTTTTTCCTCAATTAAATTTAATTATGTTGGCATGAAGCAAGAGGAATCTTTTATTGACTTTATAAAATCTTTAAGTCCAACAATTTAATTTTTTTGTCATACAATTTCATTTTGTATTTAAACCACATGGAATTCCTACTACATAATAGGAATTTGACAAATTTAAAATTCTTGTCATACAATGAATTTGCTTAGGTGAATTAGATATCGTATTTTAAAAAAAAACAGAATAATGAATTTAATTTACTAATTAATTCAAATTAATGTAAAAAATCTTGTTCAAGTTTAGGGATTACAACCTAAATTTATGGAAAAATTAGAAATAAATAATCAAATGATTTTTGAATAATAATTATGAATTTGTAGAATTATTAAATATTTGGATTTTATGTAAAAATATTAAGATTTAATTTTTTTAATTGTTTTTTCACTTCCTCCACTTTCATACAAAGAAACACTTTTTGGAAGTCCATCCTGAAGTGACACCACTTCATATTAAATGAACACAAGAAGTGGAAAAGTGAGCACTTCATGGAAGTGACACTTCCTTCAAAATGAACATCAGAAGTGGCACTTCCTCCCACTTCCCCACTTTCCTCCGCTTCCCTCCACTTCCCTCCACTTACATCAAAGTGAACGCCCCCTAAGTTGTTCCCTTGAACTTAAACATTTTTTTTAAAATATGGATAAACAATAAATCTTTGAATATTTTAAAATACTTTTTTTTTTACGAAATGCGACCAGCGTTTTGACAAGAACATGCACAGGTGTGAGGCAAACTCAACAAACACATGTGCACTAACTTTGCATGAACTTTGTTGTTCGATCTTAGTTCTTTTCAAAACGAACACCATACGCGAATGACCCAATAACAATAGGCTAAGAGGCTAATTCTTTATTGTAGGGTGTGATAGTAGCCAAAGTTTTTTAAAATTAATTTAAATATAATATTTATCTTTTTTTTTAAAGTATTTTAAATAATTAAATATACTAACATGTAGTAGAATTCAACATTTTAAAGCACATAATTTTTAAACTATATATATATATATATAATTCTGGTTTTTAACTCCAGCAGTTTTATGAATTTAATTTTTTAAATAAATCTCTAATATTTGGTATTGCACACACAAACATGACGATGATTGCGAAGGTTCTCCGCCCGGTGGGAGAATTGGTCGCTCTGTCACAAGCACAGTTACCTCACAAGGAGTTTCTCTCAGTGTTGGTCCGACGGAGGGTGGATGTCGCGCTTCCGATGGAGATAGTATTGAGCTTGGGTATGCGCAGATATGTTGTTCTGATCACTGGTGAACGATGCATGCATCCGGTGTACCGCCGGGACCTTGGCCGCTTCGCTTTCTCTACAAAAGTGGGGGACGAGGGTGCAATGACGTTGGCCACTAGTGCTGCGGTGCAGCCCGAACAGTTAGGTGATGTGCCGAATTTGATGGTGGACATCAATGCAAAGGGGAAGGCGGTGGTGGAGCTTGGCTCCCACGCCGGAACGAGGAGAGACGCGCCGTCGGTTGTACATGGTACGGTGGTGAGGCCGGTGACGACGATTGAGCCCTGCTCCCTCGTCGGTGTAGAGGGTAATTCCATACATGGCCGAGGACCGGCTGGTCGGACAGTTGGTCCTTTGAAGGAGCGGAGACGGACTGGGAGTGATGGCGCGGCTCGGTCTCCCGAGCGCCGAAGGGGTCTGCAGGTGCAGTGTACGGCGGCTCGACGTGTCGAGCAATGGAGAGAGCGCTCTTCTGCTGCGCCACTGGAACAGGATAGGGAGAGTATGCGTGGCAAAAGGCTGGTGTCTGAGGATGCGCTGGAACATGTTAAGGAAGCGCAGGAGCAGGTTAAGGATGGCACGTGCGTCGATGGCGATCCTCCTCGGGCCAAGGTTGTCGGGCGGTATGCTGCTCCGCAGGCACATGCTATACATTGTGTATCGCCTGAGAGATATGTTGCTCCGCAGGTGCACGTTAAGGATAGACGGTCGGTTGCTCCGCTGGTGCAGGATAGGCATGGAGAGGGGTCTGAATTAGTGGGTGGGCCTGTTAGTGTTGAAGTTATTGAAGTGGGTCGTAGAGTGGAGGATCCACTAATCCTTGATGTTGGGATGAATGTGGGCCTTAATACCAATATAAATCATGAGGACCCTATTCTTTTATGTGATGTGGACTTCCAGATGGGCCGGGCCTTGTTAACCAAGAACAATTTGCGCTTTATTTCTAACGATCTCTCGAAGTCAAGTGTACCTGATACGGTTGACAAAGGACCAAACTTGTCCTTGGGACATGAGGAGGAGATTCTTTCCTTGAATGTCCCTAGTGTGGGGAGATTGAATTTCAGTGATTATTCTGTGGCACCGGCAGTGGCACCCCCAGCGGGTTTTCACTGGAAATTCTTGGGTAGTTTTTGGGTGCTGGCTCCGAACTTGATGGCAAATGTCAGTGAGCAGTGTATTGAGTCGCCCGTTCGCGTTGATGAAGAGGTTTCGGAGGCTAAGGAGGTAGATGACATGTCCCAGGAGGTTGATGTTGACTCGGATAATTCGGTATCCGAATTTGAGAGGAAGATACGGGAACTTATCCAGGATCTCCAGGAGGACAGTTCTTCCTTACCGCCGGAGCAGGCTCAGGGATTAAGGAAAAGTGAACGGCAAAAGAAGCCACCTGCAAGATTTAACGAGGATGCTGGTCAGCTGACTGAGTCTTCCAAGCCATCTAAAAGAAAGGGGGCAGATGGTGCTAAAGGTACAAAAGCTAAACCGTTGTTGATTTCTGATTGGTCTGATGTACAACTTACTAGTTACTGTGATGCTTGTGGAATTTCTTTTGTTGATTCTGAGCATGATTGTATTAAGCAAATTCGGTCTCTAGAGGAGATTCGAGCACGGACCACGACGGGTCAGGCGGAGACCTCCTCGGAGGCCCGTGAGAACTAGTTTGTTGATTAATGAATATTATTAATTGGAATGTTTGGGGCCTTGGTAGGCCAGCTAAGAGATTTTTAGTTAAAGACTTTCTTAATATTAATTGTGCGGATGTCTGCTGTTTGCAAGAAACTAAGCTGGAGGTGATTTCTGCGCCAATTTGGCGGGAGATTGGTGGCACGCGCTTGGATCAATATGCCTTTGTTGCGGCTAAGGGAGCGGCAGGGGGCATTACGATCAGTTGGAACAGTATGTTGTTCTCTGGAACGGTTACAAATGTGGGTATTTTCAGTATTTTGGTTGACTTCCGATCCTTGCGGGAAAATAGTGTTTGGCGTTGTACGGTGGTCTATGGTCCTACCGAGCGGTCTCGCAAGCAGGCCTTTTGGACTGAACTTTTGGAGTGTAAAGGAGTTTTCTCTGGACCTTGGGTTATTTGTCGGGACTTTAACGCGATTTTTGATATCAATGATAAACCTTCCGGAAACCCTAATTTAGAGGACATCCGATGTGCCAACAACCTGTTGAGGAATCTGTGTTTACAGGAGCCGCCTTCGGTAGGTAAGAAATTCACTTGGACAAATGGTCAAGAGATGCTTATTTGGGTGAAGCTTAATCGTTTCCTGGTTAACTCTGAGTGGTTAGATCAATTCCCTAGGGTCATCTAGTCGAGTCTGCCTAGACTGGGTTCTGACCATGTTCCAATTAGGTTAGAAGTGGGGATCCATGCTTCTAAGCCAAGACCTTTTCGTTACGAGGCGGTTTGGACCACTGCTGAGGGATTCTATGAGCATGTTAAGCAGTGGTGGACGGGTTGTTCAGCGATTGGATGTGGGGCATTTGTCTTCTCCAAGAAGCTAGCTTACGTTCGGGCTCAACTCCGGCAGTGGGCGAAGTTTAGTTTTGGTTCGATCAAACTGAGGAAACTGGCTTTACTTCATGACTTAGAAGTTCTGGACGTCGCTAAGGAGTCGCGATTGTTGACCGCGGTTGAAGCTCAAGAAGAGCATGAGCTACTGGAGAAACTGAGAATCATCCAAAAGCAGGAAGAAATTTACTGGAAGCAACGATCAAGACTACAGTGGTTGCAAGAAGGGGATGAAAATACGAAATTCTTCTACGCGGTAGCCAACGGTCGTAGGGAACCGAATTTCATTCCTAGTCTGCAGCAGAATGGTAATATTCTGTTGGAAGCCAAAGAGATTGGGAGGGCGTTTACTGAGCACTTCAAGCATCTGTTTGGGACTAGGCGCGCTAGCAGATTCAAGATTGACTTCCAATATCTCTTTCGTTATAAGTCCTCTGTTGATTTGTCAACTCTGGAGCGACCTTTTTCGGTGGAAGAAATAAGAAAGGCGGTGTTTGAGCTGGGAGGGGATAAAGCCCCGGGGCCGGATGGCTTTCCTCTACAATTCTGCAAGCAATTCTGGGATGTGATTAAGTCGGATCTCGTTCAACTTTGTGAGGAATTTTACTGGAATAGAGCTAATTTAGAAAGGATTAACTGGGCCAATATTGCTCTCATTCTAAAAGTGGATTCTCCGGAGTCCACTAGTGACTTTCGTCCTATCAGCTTGATAAATTCCTCCTTAAAAATTATTTCCAAGCTGTTGGCTTCACGATTGAGCAGTGTAATTAACTCCCTTGTGGATGTTGAACAATCTGCGTTTCTGAAAGGTCGTTGTATTTTAGATAACATCGCAACTGCGGAGGAACTTATCTTTAGCATTCACAAAAGAAGACTGCCTGGGCATGTGTTAAAAGTTGACTTCTCCAAGGCCTTCGATAGGGTGGACTGGGAGTTTTTATTGGAGTTGCTTAAATCAAGGGGGTTTGGGGGCCGGTGGATCGGGTGGATCAAATGCATTCTTTTATCTTCCAAGGCTACTATCCTGATTAATGGTTCACCTCATGGGTATGTTCGTTATCTTAGCGGTATACGACAAGGGGACCCACTCTCCCCTCTTCTCTTCGTACTAGTCACAGATGTGCTAAGCACGATGTTTTCTAATGCTCTAAGATCTAGGATTTTGGTGGGTGTGCCTCTGGGGGATTGGGGTAGTAAATGCAATCTTCATTATGTGGATGACCTGTTAGTTTTGACTACAGGGGGGCTAGAAGACTTGCGAATTGTAAAGCTGATCTTATATATCTTCGAAGGTCTTTCTGGTTTAACGGCTAATTTTTCTAAAACTTGTCTCTATTCGGTTTCGATGGATGGGTTACCGAACAGGGAGGCGGCGGAGACGCTATGTTGTGCGAGTGGTTTGCTTCCAGTTACTTATTTGGGGATCCCTATCTCTGGTAGGAGACCAAGGAAACAGGACTGGGAGATTCTTATCTCAAAAATACGGAGAAGGTTATCCACTTGGAAAGCAAGACATCTATCCTTAGGGGGGCGACTAACTATGATTAACTCGGTCTTATCTGCGATTCCTACTTTTTGGATGTCGCTGTTTCGTTTGCCTTGTTGGGTTATCAAGGAGATTGATCGGATCAGAAGAGATTTCCTTTGGTCTGGTCTGGACTTGGAACATCCGAGATGGAGGTTGGTGGGGTGGAACAATATATGTCGACCTAGGGATCAGGGTGGTTGGGGTATTCTTGAGTTGTCGAGTTTTAATCTTGCGCTCTTGGGCAAGTGGTGGTGGAAGTTCATGATGGATTCTGCATAGTGTGGTGCTGATATCATCCAGTTTAATTATGGGGTGAGCCGTTGGAATATGTTCCCCAGGCAGGCAGGTAGGCTTTCCTTCTTCTGGAAAGGAGTTATGGGCTGCCTGCCGGCGTTTCGGGGATGTGTGCTGCATGATGTCGTATCAGGATCGGAGACACTCTTCTGGAAGGATAGATGGTTTAACGGCCGCGCACCTATGTACATCTGGCCGGAGGAATTTCGTTCGACAGATGAGCCCAATGGTTCGGTGCACGAGTTGCACTGTCTCTTAATGCATGTTCCTTTCTCTACGGAGGGAGATAGTCGTAACTATTGGGAAAGAGTCATGGATTATGCCGGCGGAGTAGGAGATAAAAAACATTGGAGGTTGACCGGGAATGGATCTTTCACGGTGAAATCATTTTACAATTTTATAATTGATGGTGGTATGCGCTGCTCTCATTGCAAGTTTCTTCCGGAAAAAGCCGTGTCCAAGAAGGTTAACTTGTTCAATCGGTTAGCTTGGAAGAATAGGATCCTTACTTTGGAGGTTCTTGCCATTAGGAGCAGTAATCACCTGCCTACGGCTACATGTGTTATGTGCAACCTGGCGATCGAGACGACGGATCATCTATTCTTACGATGTTCGGTGGCTCGGCAAGTATGGACGAACTTTGTGAGCCTCCTGCGTCTTCCGGATTCTCCTGAGTCCCTGCAGGAGATCTGGGGAATTGGAGAACTTCGTTGTGTGCGAACAATAGGGATGTTGGGATTTTAGTAGCAAAAGCAATTGTGTGGAATATTTGGCTCACTAGAAATGATTGTATCTTTAATGCCAATTGTCTGTCTACGCATGCACTCATTATGAAAATTGACCATATGTTGATGTCCTGGTTTTCTTCAGCTACTGAGGGTGCGAAGGAGGTGATGGAGGACCATATTGCTTTGATTCGGCAGAGACGGAGACCCTTGGGACCAAGTGGTCGGGAGAGCGGAGGCGACCCTCCGAGGCAGATCATTTATTTATTACGAGATAGTCGGCTGTTGGTGTTGTGTTGAGGATTCATTGCGGATTCTCTCTTTGGTTGTTGGGTTGTTGTTTTGTTGTTTTGGGGGGGTCTTTGCCATGTCTCGTGGTGTTTTGTAGGAGCTCTCGCTCTACTTGTATCTTTACTTTCCTTTTAATATATTGCGTTGGTTTATCCACTTTTTCAAAAACAAATGTATTTCACACTTAATTATTAAAAAATTAAGTTTATAAAAAATTAATTCACGTGACGATTGCTAACAAGCTATACAAGTAGAGGACCTATATATACATATACTCGTATGTAATATTTGCCAGTTATGAAGTGTACGAGGGTAGATTATCAATTCCCAATTTTGCAAGGGTATCTAAGTAAATTTATTTGCTTTATTTGTAACTCTTTCCTTATATATTAATTTTAAAAGTAGTTCGATATATATATGCACGAAAGCGGCACGCGCTATATATATCAGAATGGGTGTGATCACGGATCTAGAATTGATTATGCACCATGCGCATCCTCACCCAATGACATTTTTTTTTAGCAACAAACCAACACCCATAACCGGGAAACCGTTACCATCACTGTGTCTAGTGAGACTCAAACTCAATATCTCTTAAGTGTTTCATACTCGCTTTGTGTAATAGGCTCAATACCTCTGGGCTATGAGCCCTTTAATTTGGTTTCAATATAAAATTTTAATTTAAAATCAAATTCAAATACATATTATTATTATTGTCCTATATCTTTGAAAAAATAGATAAGCATAAAAAGTTATATATACACATACCTACATATCCTATTACATATCTAATACAATTAACCCTAGTAGTTTTAAGACATCCCAAGACATTCATGGGAACTTCAGCGGCATCAATTCATGAGTCATGGGATATCATTTTCGAGATACTCTCTTGGCTTCCTCGCAGGTCTTTGATGAGATTCAAAAGTTCGTGTAAACTATGACACTCTGTCATATATGACCCTTATTTCATGACTATTAAATTAAGTTGTTGCTTCGGAGGTACCAGTATCATATTCACATCAAGTAATTCAACTTATTACTACTCACTGGAATTTAAATCATCAGTTGAACTCTCCCACCCTTCTATGTCCGCCATGAAAACCCATGTATCAAGATTTACTTCATACAAAACCCTAATGTTTTTCTCCATAGTTAGTTCTTTGGATAGTTTGCTTCTCTACAATGTAGGGGTATTTTCCGATGAAGGCAAATTTGTCCAGCTCTATTACCTCTATAATCCTATCACCACTCATTTCAAGTTCATCCTAACCTGAAAAGAGAGCTTAGTCAACCATTTATTTATAAAGATTTGTTACAAATAAGAAAGGGTGCTATATTTTGGAACTCAATAGTTAATTATCTTTTATATGATGCAAAAGGGTCGGAAATTATTATTTTTTTAATATTATTAATCATTGTAAGTGTGTAATCCGAATTCCATTACTGGTTGATAAGTATAGTTTTGATGTCTAGTATTTTGGAGAATCTAGAGGGCATTTATATCTAATTATATTAGGTAAGTATTATGTTTTGGACTTCTATATTATTGAGGTAGCAGAAGACTATTAAAATTGGTCTATCTTATATCAGATCAACCTCAATAATTCACATTTTTTTTGAAAAAAATCTTGTATGGTACCTGTTCCTATCACATAATTCATATGATCTGAGGAGCAAAATGAGAGTATGACAAACTGATAGTACTAAATTGTGGAAATGAGATTTTGTCCTAAGGCCTTATGGATGATGTCATCTTACAAAAGAAAGTACCATTAATCCAATATTCAAATTGGTTTTGTAATGTGTAGCCTTCCAATTGCACCATTTAGAGATGCTTAAACTTTTAGAATGATTTACGAATTTGGCAATATTACCTCAATATGTAATATATATATATATATTGATATTTTTAAGTTTTTTTTATATAATTGAACTATACATTTGATTTATTTATTCATTTATTTGTGAAAATGATGAAAATTATTGTAACGCCTCTGAAATTAAAAACCCTAACTAAATTTACAATTAAAATTTTTTGCTATTGTCCATATTTGTAATAAAATAATTTAATTATCGAGTAAAGAAATTTTAAATAGTCATTAATTAGTTAGGAGATTAAAATAGGAATAAAAGCTTCGGTGAGAAGTAAGTACTTGCTTATACTTGACTGTAGTTGTATGGTTGTTGATTGCTTTGTACGTTTGATCACGTTAATTACATAAATAGGTGTGATTGAGATTTTATTGTTTTGATTGAATCTTTTTATGTATATTTTATGAAGATATTGAATACAATATTATTGTTTTGGATTAATGACATAGTAAAATTTGTGTTGTATTATGATAAGAACATAATATTTCTATTTGAAAAATAAAAATGTGATCGGAAGAAATTAATGGGAATTTGTGATAGAAAGAAATTATGTTGTGTGTTATGATCTTTCTTGCACCTGTCCATATAGGCAACTATAGGGTGCTGACAGTCCATATAAGCAACGATAGGGTGTCAAGGTATTGTGTCCATACATATAGGTGACGATAGCAACACCTGAGATTGATGTAATTGGGATGCATGTCCATACATATAAGCGACGATGGCGCATGCTCGGGGAGAGATATGGTCATTAGATCATGGGACATACTTAACTAAGTTAAGTGTGGCCCAAGAAGATAAAATGGAATAAAAGATGATGGTACAAAATAGAGTAAGTAATTTAATCATTAAATTGATATGATGAACTGCTTGAATTTTTTTTTTATTTAACCATCAAAGTGATATGCTCGATTTCAAGTAGTGATTATATTTTTGGCCATGAGAATTTAATTGATATGATTTCTTGTATGTTACTAATTGTGTGTTATTGCATGATTACCTACATGATAGTATATGTATAGTACTGCTATCAACGCTTGCCACTCAAATTTTTAGGAATAGACGATTGCGGTTTCTTTGGCCACCAGAAAAGAAAAAGAAGGGGGTTACAATTATACTAAGAAAGAGGATGTATTTAAGAAATATTATAAAAAAATTATAAAATTAGATAAATTATAGATAGAGTTAGAGAGAAGGCCTCATTTTAAAAGTTGAGTCAGTGGAATGGAGAGAGAGGTGGAAAAATAGAAGGGATACTTTTATCATTAAAAATCTATTTATCCATAATTTCATTGAAATTTTGTATACATCAAAGAAAAAATATATTTGTAAAAAATACACACACACATATATATATATACGAATAATAATTATAGTAAATAACATAAAAGATTATATTTGTGTGTATATCCACATAAATAATACAATTGAACTTATGGCATAGATAAATACGTGTTAAATTTTAATCAATAATACTAAACTTTTTAAGGCATATTTTTTTGGTTTCTTTTAAGGTTACTTTTGTAAGTTCTAAATTTATTAATAATCTATCATCTTGTTGAGTGGTGATCCCACGGACTCGGTTCCTTGGGATTCTCGGTGGAACCGAGTCACATGATCTGTAAAAATATTAAATCTTTTATTTATATTTTAAAATATAATTAAGGGCAATTAAGTAAATTGCTTCCTCTTGCTTTTCCCCTTCTTCTTCGTTCACATCTTCTCATCCGTCTTTTGTTTCCCTTTTTTCTCATCCGAACACCTCTCCCCGTCGTCCGTTGAAGCAGCCGAGAAGCAGAAGGCTAGGGAATAGGCTGAGGAGTTGGAAGAAGAGAACTGAGGTGGATCCTTCGAGTTGATGAGATTATAGGCAAGCAAATTGCTTCTGAATTAGGAGTTATTTGGATTCAAATCTCACCTCAAGGTATGTGTGTTTCATTAGTGATACTTAATTAGAAGAAATTAATGAATGTTTTTGCATTTAAAGATGTTTGTTTTTCTGTTTTTCATTTGAAATTTTAAAGTTTGATGAGAAGATGTGGATATGAAACGAAATAATTATCTTATCAAAGATTTAAGATTGGTAATAAGGTTTGTTTTCTGTTTTCACTTTGAGACTAATTAATGAAATGTTTAGTTTATTTTTCTGTTTTTTTAAATGTTGTTTAGATTGGTTTTTTTTGTTTGTATTATTGTTTTCTTATTTTGTATGTATTTTTTTAATTCAATTATTTCTCCATATTTTCTCTCTTTTTCCCCTTGTTTTAAGATCTTATTGGATCAAGATAGTTGGAATGCTATGAAGAAATTAATAGTCCTAGTGTTGTTAATAGTCCTAATGTTGTTATTGATATATATATATGTTTGGGTACAGAAGCATGGGAAATTGATGAGTATATATATAATGCAAGTGAATTTGAGTCAAAGAAAGAAAATGAAGATCAACATTTGGAAGAAAATGAAGTCCAAGAACAAAATGAAGACCAAGGAGAAGATAACAATGAATATATTACTGATTATCAAGAAGATGTTTCTCTCAAACCATATGTTGGCATGGTGTTTGATTATGTGGATGAGGCTTGTGAATTTTATAATAGCTATGCATACAAAAAAGGGTTCAGTGTGAGAAAAGGAGCAATAAGAAAATTTAAGAAAGATGGTAGTATTATTGACCAGCGTTTGTATTGCTCTAAAGAAGGTTATACAGAAGAAAGATTTAAGAAAAATGAAGCCAACGAGAAGAAACATCGGGGTGAAACACATTGCGGTTGCAATGCTATAATTTTGGTAAATAAAAGCATAGATGGATCATGGGTTGTTTCCATGTTTGTTGAGGAGCACAAACATATATTAGCAACTCCAAGAAAATGCCATCTTTTGCGTCACATAGAAAAATTGATGAAAGTCAAAGAGGGTTGATTGATAAAATGAGCCAATCAGGCATCAGAACCAATCTTATGATGAAGCATCTTTCAGAAGAATCTCAAGGAAGCCGAAATGTTGAATTCATAGAGTTAGATGCAAGAAATTATATGTGCACTAGAGAAAAATAGAATTTTTTGTTGGAGATTCACAAACGTTGTTAGATTACATGATTTCAATGCAAAAAAAGAACCCTAACTTTTATTTTATGCAATCCAACTAAATGTGGATGGAAAATTGACAAGCATATTTTGGAGTGATGTAAGGTGTAGAATGGATTATAGCTACTTTGGAGATGTAGTCTGCTTGGATCCAACTTATGGAACAAATAAATATGGAATGCTGTTTATTCCAATTGTAGGTGTTAATCATCATCTACAAACTATATTATTTGGGTGCGCACTGGTTTTAGATGAAACAGAATATTCTTTTATTTGGGTACTTGAGAATTAGTTGCAAGTAATGAAGGGATATCACCCGAAAGTAATTCTCACTGATCAAGATTCAGCTGCCACCGGTGCAATTACGCAAGTCTTACCAAGAAATATTCATCGATATTGTTTATGGCATATTTTTCAAAATGCTAAAAGGCACTTAAGTAGACTATTCAAAAGGGGATCCAAGTTTGGTAAAGATCTATCTTATTGTGTCAGGTTTCCTGAAACCATTGAAGATTTTGAAAAAAAGTGGAATGAATTACTTGCTAAATATGATTTGAAAGAAAATGATTGGATGTTGAGAATGTGTAGTAAGCGCCAACAGTGGGTTCCTGTATACTCGTGTGATTTTTATTTTGTGCAGATATATCCACCGCTCAACAAAGTGAAATCATAAACAAATTTTCAAGGGGTTTTTTAGCAGAAAAATGATGTTAATGGATTTTGTTCAAGGTGTTGAGAAGGCACTAATCAGACATCGAGAGATATAAATTGAAGTTGACTTCAAAATGAATAATGTGCACCCATCTTTAATGCTTCATATGTCCATTGAAGAAGCAAGTAAATTATATACACCAGCTATGTTTGCAAAATTCCAAGAAGAATTACTTGGTAGTCTTCATTACAAGTGTGAAAAAATTGAAGAGAATGAAGGTATAGCTGTATATAACTGTTGGATACCAAAGAGAGATGTTAGACTTGTTAAAATTTGCTTTGCATCAAGTCTTCTTGTGAGTTGTACTTGTTATAAGTTTGAGTTTATAGGGCTATTATGTTGTCACATACTTAAGGTATTCATTGTGGCTAATGTGGATAATATTCCAAGAGAATACAACAAGAGATGCAAAATATGGGAAGGTTTTGGATGAAAATGGCCAATATATAGAAGAAGACCGTCAAGCTCATTTAATACTCAGATACAGTAGTTTTTCACATGAAGCATCAGAAATTGCAACCAAGGGTTCTTTCTCTATTGAAGTTTATAAAGTGGTTATGCATTGGTTGAGAAGGACAAGGGAAGAGGTTGAGAAGGCTATTAAAATGCAAAACATTGAAATTTCATATAGCAACAATGGAGAGGGATCATCACAACAAACAATTACATCAATTGAAGTAACAATCCACGACCCTCCACTAGCAAAATGTAAAGGAAATGGCAAAAGAAAGAAAGCATTTGGGAGAAAAATCACAAGAAGAGGAAGCCCAAAGTTGTTGTTGATGGACTTAAGTTTAGTTAATGATGGACATAGGTTACTTACATTGAAATGTTGCTTAATGTCCTATCATGTATTTATTTATTTATTTATTTATTTTATTTTTTTTATTTTTTTTGCTTTGAAACTATGTTATTTGAAATAACACATTTTACTTGTATTGTTGATCCAGGGACTTGAATTGAATGGCCAAGAATTGTTGGGCCATGCCATGAGACTAGATCTTGCCAATGAAAGTGTTTATTATCCACCAACCAATGGGTGAATCCTCTTTTATCTTATTTGACAGTGATAATGTATCATTTTATTTGGCAGTTCTTATATTTTTGTTGTATTTTTTTCCATGCAGGTAAGAAGATTAACTATGATGATGGATAATTGCAAGGGAAAAGTGACTCAGATGTATTTCTCTTGCTACTCATTTAACTATTTATTAGTTTTTTTTATGTGATAGTAGAATTAACAAGTTGTTTAACAGAAAAAATTGTATCGGGATTTAATTTGACTTGTCTCGATGTATGGTGAATAATTTTAAATTATTTCTGTAGATGGTTTGAATATGGAACACAAAATTGACAATCTAGCTCCACCCTATGTGTCGTTGTGATTACAATCATTCATTTTATTAGAAAAATATACTCACTTGCTCAGCTTGTTGCTTGCAATAAGGTCCTAAATTACTTTGGTACACTTGACTTTTGTTTAGACTACTATCATCAACATCACCATACCCAATATCTACATTTGTATGTTTGTTTAATAATCTTGAAAATCTACATACCGATTTTATATTTTGTTTTATTGATTGCTTGCAGTTATGCTGACAAATGTTCCTTTGGTTGTATGGTTCAAGGAATTTCATTAGGAGTGTTGCTTATCAATCAGATGCATACTGCTTTGAGTTCCCAAAGTAAGAGGCATATTCACTGTCAAATAAGGTGGTTACTGCTTTGTGTTGCTTATCAATCAGATGCACACTGCTTTAAGTAATTTCATTAGGAGTGTTTCTTATCAATCAGATGCATATTGCTTTGAGTTGCCAAAGCAAGAGGCTGTATGGTTCTGCTAACATATGTTCTTAAAAATTGCATTTGTTTTTGCTTTGAGTGTTTTGTTTAAACCTAAATTGAGTAACTCTTCCCTTGTCTTGTGTGTAATTGGAATAATTATCTAATTATTGTTATATGAATCTAGTGTCCTTTTAATGTCAACAGCTGAGAACTGAGGTAAATTAAATGCTTGTATAGAGGTTTTACAAAGAACAGGCAGTTGAGGAATTTGCTTTTTTTCATGATTTGTACATGTTCTTTTTTCAATACATGTTGCAGTTATATTTACACTGGTATGTTACAATTGTTTCTGAGTCAACTACAACAACATAAACAAGAACAAGAACAACAAATTTGAAACAAGTACTTAGTTAGAACTAACTTTGAAGAAGAAGTGAAGTAGGACTATCAAGAAAGATCAAGAAACATCTATGGCTTAATTTGAATTGAAAGTAATTGGGCGTTGCTCTCAAAATCCATCTTCTGGATTCTACTGAACTTCCCTCCCCTGCTGCAGTTAGCAACCATTCTGGCAATGTCTCCATTTCTTGATCATCCAACACCAAGTCCTGTAATTCATCAAGCAACTCCACAACCACAAGTTTCCAGCATTTAGTTATCATTAATCTATACAAATGTGTGAGGTTCGAGACTTCAATTAAGCTCTCACAATCCATGACCAAAATATGTTTAACTGAATATAGATTCTTCACTTCTTTGACATTGTTTGCACTGACAAGAGCTAAATTTGTCAATGTTGTGCAGTGACTTAGGAGACCTTCAGGGAGTGGTCTCAACTTTAGACAACCATTGAGAACCAACTTTTGAAGCTTCTTCAGTAGTGTCAATCGCAATGTTCTGGCCTCGTTTTCATTTATCCATGGCCATTCTTCCCAGATAGTCATGTAGCAAAAATAGAGATGTGTGAGTTTTGGAAAGCAACAAGTAGTGTTATTTTCAATAGTGAAGAATTCATGTCCGATTTCAGTAATAGAAGACGCCCCTGCGATGTCAAGACTATTAATTTCTTCATAGTATTCCAACTATCTTGATCCAATAAGATCTTAAAACAAGGGGAAAAATAGAGAAAATATGGAGAAATAATTTAATTAAAAAAATACATACAAAAATAAGAAAACAATAAAACAGACAAAAAAAAAAATCCAATCTAAACAACATTTAAAAAAAAGAAAAATAAACGAAACATTTCATTAATTAGTCTCAAAGTGAAAACAGAAAACAAACCTTATTACCGATCTTCAATCTTTGGTAAGATGATTATTTCGTTTCATATCCACATCTTCTCATCAAACTTTAAAATTTCAAACGAAAACAGAAAAACATACATCTTTAAATGCAAAAACATTCATTAATTTCTTCTAATTAAGCATCACTAACGAAACACACATACTTTGAGGTGAGATTTGAATCCAAATAACTCCTAATTCATAAGCAATTTGCTTGCCTATAATCTCATCAACTCGAAGGATCCACCTCAGTTCTCTTCTTCCAACTCCTCAGCCTATTCCCTGGCCTTCTGTATGAGAAGATGTGAACGAAGAAAAAGGAGAAAAGCAAGAAGAAGCAGTTTACTTAATTGCCCTTAATTATATTTTAAAATATAAATAAAAGATTTAATATTTTTGCAAATTATGTGGTTGTGGTGATCCCACGTCTCGGTTCCACCGAGAATCCCACGGAATCTAGTCCGTGGGATCACCACTCCATCTTGTTTTGAATGGAAGTACAAAAAGAGGTAAAAGATGGATTAAAGAAAATATTCCCATAAAAGTTTAAGAAATTCAATAAATTTAAAGAAAAAAATCAATTCAAAAATATTAAAAACAATCAAAATTCAAATAAATAAATAAATAAATAAAATCTATAAAAAAGAATTGAATAAAATTTGAAATTTAAAAATCAAATCAAATTTCAAATTAAATAAAAATTTGAAATTCAAAAAAAGGATCTGATGCTCGGGATGACAAAGTTTCCCTGATTTCACCAAGAAGAGCCAGGGCCCATTTAATTTATTGGCACTGTGTATACATTTATAAAAAAAGTGATGAAAGCGAGGGGAGAAAAAAAAAAATGAAAGATGATAAAGAAGAAAAAAGGTAGATGAGACAATGAGAGGGGATGTGGATTACTGGTAAGCAAAAAAAGTGGAAAGCATTTTTTAAGAAAAGATGCATAGGAAGAGAAAAAAGAAAAAAAAAAATCTTAAACTTTTTTTCTATTACAATGATAATAATCCTTGATACTAGCAAGAGAATAGAAAACACTCCCATATAAATATAAATAAGAACCGATAAACTCTTTTCAAAAAAGTCAAGACTCATTGATTGATCATTTGAAAATATATTAGAAATTTGTAATAAGTATTGTCAAGTGTACATAGACGAAAATTAAACATCTAATCATTGTATCCTCATTTTGATGACATAAGATTCAGATTACAAATCTGAACCTATAATTGGAGATATATTATTATTATATTTAGTGGAATTTAAATTCAAAATTTTTTTAAATGTGTCACACTAATTTTTTACATGGGGACAAATATCAACACTACTGGGCCCTTTGACATAACATTTTGTTTCCTCTAAATTAGAGTGTTTTTCCCCAACCAACCCCAAAACACAGATTAATGACTTCCTTGGAAGTCCAAAAACCAATGAAATTGGCATCCAGTTTGTATGGGCCCATATATGAAAATGGCATTATTCTGCCCCACCAAACTCTCTCCAAACATCAATGATATGCTAACTATAGGTCACCAAACTCCCCTAACTCCCTACCCGCAAAAATTTCTTCATCAAGATTCGTGCAAATAGATACAATAACATCTGCATCATGCGCCCCTGGACATTTTTTTTTGGAGTGTTGATTTTTATTTAAATATAAAAGGCAAAACTTTGTTTTCTAAAATAATCTTATATAGTACTCTATAGTTAATTAGCAAAGGGATACATGTAGAATCAACCTCAAATTCTTAGGGAAATATATATATATATATATATATATGATAAAGTGAAACAAGCCAAGAACCACACCTCAACTCATACTATGAGAGAAAATTGATCCCTAAATCTTTCACTTAATAAGGAAAGAGTTACCATCCTTCTAATGTGAATGTGGTCCATATACACATATATGTAATATCCTAAGAATAAAAATGCACCATTATCTTTATTTTATAGGTAAATTATTTAAATACTCACCCAATTATTAGATAGTCATATTTAAGCCACTGAATTATAACAAAAGTTCAATTAGGTGCCCCAACATGTTCAATTAAGTCACTTGTGCTCACTCAATTAATGGGAAGTTGCCATAGCATGATACGTCACACAATTTATGCCATATCAGTCATGCCACATGACATAATGTCAAAATATTATGAGATTTCAACTTGATAATATAATTGAGGATTTGAAAATATAATTAAAGGTAATTCAACCACAAATACAAGTTAAAATCTCACACAAAGAAAGAGAGAACATGATGTAGTATAGTTATCTTGGCATAAGTTATGTCATGTGTTATGCCACTTTTTTTTTTGAAATAAGGAGCCCAAAGGCTATTTTATTGAAAGAAAGGCAACAATAAAAACAAAGATAACTAAACATATACAACAACAAAACCTGAAAACAAGGATGTGGAAAACAAAAATAAAAAGGCGAACAAATTAAAATTGAAAACCTGAGAAATTGAAAATTTTCATAATCCATTTTGGAAGATCCCTGCCATGATGAAAAAGAGTAAGGACGTGAAGACGTCTGCCACGAATAGCTAATTTATTGGCTGGACTAATCCAATCCTTGGGTACATAATGAATGCGGGGATTGCCCGTCGTATTGAGCATGGATCTGATAACATGAATCTAATGGTTAAGGCTCCGGTCAGAAATACATTGATTGCTGGTGAGAATGTGATGAAAATCCTGGTTTGTAGTAAAAATTTGGTGAAAAAGCATCTGATCCTGATTTGTTGCTTGAAGGATGATGTGAATAGCTTGAAGTTAAGCCAAGATACCAGTATTAGCAATGAGGGGGCCATAGCCAGTAGAAGTAATAATCTTGTTATAATTAGAGATGAAATAGCCAAACCCACTTACCTCGGCGTCAGGATTCCACAAAGTTGAAACAAAGACGAAGGGACCGTCTGCATTAGAGAAATTGTTGAGCAAAGGTTTTCTACCAAGTTGCGCTGCATTAGCCTTAGAGAATTCTGTCACATAAGCAAAAGCCCTCGCAGCAATGATAGAGTAATTAGGAACAATCTGTTTGAAAATAACATCACATCTGTTTTTCCAAATGAACCATGCTATTGCAACAATAATTGATTTGTAGAACATAGCGGAGTTGCTGCAAGTGAGCCAAGAGCCATCAAGAAATCCATTTGGGAAAACGAAACAGTGACCAACCATGGAGCTAATGTTACGCCAAACAAGCTGAGCTTTAGGACAAAAAAACCAAGAGATGATCTATATTCTCATAATCAAGGCCACAAAGGATAAATAAGTTGCGAGGGCCCAGGTTAATGTTGTAGAGAAAATCATAAGTCGCTAACTTACCATTTAAACAAAGCCAAATGAAATGTTGAGCACGTGGGGCCACTCCAAGCTTCCAAATTTTCCTCCAACCATCCTAGGTATTGTTTTCATGAACACTATGATTAAGAAAGTGATAAGTTATGGAGGAGATTCTATTATTGTAAGACTTGGGAGTCCAAGACCAATGGCAAGCGAGCATTGACATCAATATGACCAAGCCGATATGAGAAACAATCAGTATTATTGCCAAAAAGGACATGAAGCTTTTGAACATCCTAATTATCTTGTAAAATAAAATCCGAATTTTGAAAAATCTCAAGATTAAGATTAGTGTTAAAAAAAGGTGGCATTAAAAGCAAGCGGAGTGTTTGAGCACCAAGGATCGAAAAGAAAGGAAGCTTGGTTTGGATTCACAAAACTTCATGCCGCAAAAAGGCTTCAACTTGTCAGCATCATAGCAAAGCCCTCTGAAAAACCAAGAGCAATAAGAAGGAATAGGGTCTTTCCAAAAATTGATTTTGCCATACTTAATAGAGAGAATATTCACCCAAATAGAATCATCTTCATTCAAATATTTAAAAACGTTATTAGCCATCAGGGAAGTTTTAGAGATTAGGAGATTTTTAATGCCGAGACCCCCCTCAGGCTTAGGATAAGTTAAATTGGTCCAAGCAACCGCATGGATGCCCTTTCCATTGGCACCCTTATACTAGAGAAATTCCCTAACAATCTTGTTAATTTCCTTAAGAACTGTATCAGGAATGAGATAAATAGAGGAATAATAGGTTGGGAAGGAAAGGATTGAAGAGTTGATGAGAATAGTCTTAGAGGACTGAGAGAGCTTGGAATGCTTCCATTTAGTACAAATGCGACGAATTCTAGAAATTATCGGATTAAAGGAAGACATCGCAAGCTTTTAGGAGAGATAAGCACCCCCAAGGTAGGAAAAGGGGAAAGAAGCATGAGTGAAGTTGAGAATGGAGAAATGCTCTTCGAAACTTTTTTATTAAACCAAGAAGGTAAGTAAACTACATGATTTGAGAAAATTTGAATGTTGACTAGTGAGCCGAGCATAAATGGATAGACAAAGCTTAATATTTCTAGCAGTTTTTCTGGTGACTTGGAAGATAAGGACTAGGTCATTGGTGTATATTAGGTGATTAAAGTTATTGGATAATCTCATGTCAAAACCAGGAATTCAGTTTCTTTGAAGATCAGAGTTAAGCATGGAAGTTAAATTTTGGGACACCAGAATGAAAGATAAGAAGAGATGGGATCTCCCTGATGAATGCTTCGCGAAGAAGTAATCTAGGAGCTAGGCCAACCATTAATGAGGAAAGAAAAAGAACTAGAGGAAATACAAGTTCTAATCCAAGAGACCCAAACTGAAGGAAAATTCATCTTGGTAAGGGAAGCAACAATTGCAGTCCAACTAAGAGAGTCATAAGCTTTTTCAGTGTCTATTTTGACTATCATCCTAGGAGGGTGACTAAAATTTCTCTCAATTGAATGAGCAATCTCCTGAAGGGCAATAATATTATCAAAGAAACAACGGCTAGCAACAAACCCGGCTTGCTCTCTACCGATAAGATTTGGGAGAACAAGCTTAAGTCGGTTAGCCAAGATTTTGGACAAAATTTTGAAGCACACATTGCAAAGAGATATAGGTCTGAAATCCGAGACCAAAAGAGAGTTTTCTTTTTTGGGATCAAAGCAATAAAGATCCGACCCCAAGAAGAAGGGAGAGAAGAGTTGAGGAAAAAAATTTTAAATTGTAGCAAACAAATGATCACCAAGATCAGGCCAGAAAAACTGATAAAACTCAGCATTAAAACCATCAAGTCCAATGCTTTTACCAGTGGGGAGGTCCATAGCGATACGATAAATTTCTTCCTTGGTAACCTCACCAATGAGCATCTCGTAATCCGACGCCGAAAGTTGGGGAAGGTCATCCGGCAAAGCAGAAAGGATATTAAAGAAGGGTTCAGTAGAGGAATCAGTCCACAAATTAGAGTAATAATTTAAAAAAGCATTGTGAGTTGTTTCTGGATCAGTATAAATTTTTCCATTTAAATTAGAAATTTGAGAGATATGGGACTAATGCTTACGAATACGTGCCGAGTTGTGGAAGAAACTGGTGTTAAGGTCGCCATTGGAAACCCAAAGCAAATGATTACGCTGAGCCCATTTAATAGAATTTTGATGTTGCAAGGCACCGAAACTTTGAATACAGCTCATGAGGTGAGAGTGATTACTAGGGATAGTAATGTCCAGGTTTTCGGCGGCCAAGATAGCATTTTCGATAGAAATCAACTCAGAATCAATCGAATTTAAACCAATCACACACCAAACTTTAATATTTAAACGAGAATGAGAGAGGAGATGAGTAAAAGCATGTAAGGCACGAACATGAGGAACAAAATTAAGCGCATTTCTCATTACATCATGGCAACCAAGGTAATCTCGCCAATAGTTATCAAAACGAAATAAACCAAAATTTCTAGGATTATTAGAATGAATAGTTAAGAGGAGAGGAGCATGATCCGGAAAAAAGTCTAGGTAAATGCTTAAGAACATAAGAGTTGAAAGTAGAATACCAAGTTAAGTTAACTAAGCAGCGATCAAGGAGAGCCCATCTCCGAGCAATACCTGATCTATTATTACACCAAGTAAAGTTGGGTCCAGTGAAATGAAGATCTAGAAGATAATTATCATCGATAAAATTAAGAAAAAAACAGGCTTTGCGAGGTAATGCCTGTAAGAGCCTCCTTTGTGCTCATTAGGAGAGATAATGGAGTTGAAATCTCCTATAATGAGCCAAGAAAAGTTAAGATAAGAGAGTTTTGAAAGTTCAAACCAAAGGGAAATTTGAGAGGAAAGATGAAAACCATTATAAACCACCGAAATCAACCAATTATGAGAAGGATTTGGAGAAACAATCAGCTGTAAAAGCTCAATGGGAAATGGAAATCGGGGAGACTTGACCAAGGCGGTTATTCCAAACGACCATGATGTTACCCGAATATCCATTGGCTAGGATCACTGCCCATTTCTAGTTGCGATGGAGCTTAGCAGCGAAACGATCTACTATAGTAGAGTCATCATGAGTCTCCACAAGACACAACAAGTAAGGCTTATCTTTGTGAATGAAATTCAGAATACGATTGGAGGTATCCGTACTGGAGATCCCTCTGCAATTCCAACATATTATCTTAGGAGCAATCATATAAAATAAATAAAGAAAAAGACATAGCAAAAGGCAGATAAAAACTTCCATGAGGAACAGGGAAACCATGAGGCAATGCCAACGGGGAAAACTAGGAGGAGCAGCTTCCTCCGGTATCAACTCAACCCTTCTTGTGAGAGTCGTTGTGAGCTAGAAAATTCTTTCTGATCAGAGAATCACACCTCTGTACATCCTGATACTGATCAAGCATCATCAAGTTATCGACTTCATCTCCCTCTGCAGACATCTCATCATCATTTTCATCATCGTCTTTGTCCTCATCTTCATCCATCGAAGAATCAGACTTTTCTCCATCGTGTCATGATGAGGTGAGGGCTTCAAAGACTTTGTCCACTGCCATCATATGAGTGTTATTCAAGCCTTTAGAGGGTTGAGAAGGTATCTCCATAGGGCTAAGGCACATGATAGGGGTGGGGAACTAGCACGTTGGAGCAGAGGAGCTTTGCCTTTGTTGTGGCATGCGTGAGAGGAGGAATTTTGGAGATCATTTCCAATGAGTTGAGTCTCAATCACATTAAGAGCAGAGCCATTGGGTGGGTCATTATCTTGAGAAGTCACCAAGGTTGAATCTTCAAGCGGTTGGATTTGCATCAGGGGGAAAATCACTCAGTGGAGTCATATCAAAATTAAAGTTTTCTGCTCTTGGGGTGTGAGAAGAGACATGACTACCCCTACCACGACCCCGATAGCTGCCACGTGTTCCTCGAACCACAGAGGAGTCACTTCGGATTACGTTGTCAACAGTCCTCATCTCGGTTGCCGCATCCATAGCCGCATGGGTGCCACGTGTATTGGCTCCGTGGCCATGAACACGGCCTCGCCAACGAGGAGCTAACAACCATGATCCAAAGTCTTGCTCAGGTGGAGGATTAACCAATTCGGGCAAGGACGGTGAAGGCATCACACTGGAGCTAGTATGCATGGTTTCTGGTCCCAACGCATTTGGCACTGGATTCAGGTTCAATTCGACTGCAAACCCTCGTGGAACACAAGGGGGTGGAGGAGACCGTTCCTTTCCATTTGCCATCAGTTGGGGACAAGAGCTAGAACCATGTCCGACTAAGCCATAGGTATAACAGAAAGTTGGAAGCCTTTCATATAAAACTACCACAAAACATGATGTAGATCATCTCCAAGCTAGAACCCCACAGCTCAAAGGTTTGGAAAGATCTACCTCAAGGCAAACACGAGAAAACCTAGAACAAACAAGGGAGAAAGTGAAATCATCAACCTTTAGAAGATTACCAATGTGAGCTGTAACAGTCTCTAGGGTTTCAGCTTCCCAAAAATCAATAGGTAAATTGTAGAGTTGGACCCAAATAGCTGCAGTGTTGAGTTTTAGCAAAAGCTTGCTCAAAGAAAGGTTGCCATGGCGATAAGTGAAGGATGATTCCATTAATTGACCAAGGCCCTTCCATGAGGATTCTTTGCATAACAACATGAGATGCACAACGGATCAAAAGAAAACCATTAGAGAGATCAGAGATAGAGACCTCACCAATTTCCATCCATTTAGCTAAAAGATTCATCTTCACTTGTTCAAATGGAGGTGGTTTACTGAAGAACTTCCCATAAAGCGAGTGTTGAAAGCGCATACGAGCTCTAGCAAGAGAGTCATTATCCAGACGGACAAACTGGGAAGTAGAGTTTTTTCAGCATGGAAAGAAGTTGAGGGTTGTAGAGGAGAGAGTTTTCAGAGGTAAAGGGCTACTTTGGGAGCAATTTGAGCCCACGTTTGGGAGGGGGAGGTTTGGAAATAGGCGGCAGAGCATTTCCCCCACTTGCCATAGCAAGGGGGGAGAAGAACCAGAGGAAAGGAGGGGAGAGCTCATAGGAA
>NC_052482.1:13803038-13995216 GCF_009730915.1 Dioscorea cayenensis subsp. rotundata
AGTGACATTTTATTACACGTATTCATAAGAAAACTTTTCATGCATGGTTCTCAAACCAAGTAAGCTATCAATGTATCATATTAATTAGAATTTTGATAATACATTTAAGCTACTTTATTTGAATTTCCCTTTATGCTTGTAGGTTCGACAAGATAATAATTCAAGTAATGAAGGAATTATAGAATATCTCAAATACTTGGCATGGTTTCCAAATAATGTTGGTAGAAAGTTTAAAGTTTTTATTATCAATGGATTTCAATTTCATACTAGAGAACTTGAGAAGAAGAGAAGAAGTCAAAATAGTGGGGTAGTTGGAATTGCGAAGACTCAAAGTTTTGCCAGTGCTAAAGATAAACATCCTATCGATTGCAATGTGACATATTATGGAGTTTTGAAGGAGATTTTAGAATTAGATTATTAGGTTGGAAAAAAAAGTTATACTATTTAAGTGTGACTGGGTATCAAATGAGAGGGGTCTAAAAGTTGATGATCTTGGGTTTACAGTAGTTAATTTTGTAAGACTAATGGATGAAAAGGAACCATTATAATGGCAGCTCAGGCTGAACAAGTTTTTTTTTGTGCAAGATCCTATTGATATTGATTAGTATGCTCTTATTAGGATTACTCCAAGAGACTATTAAGACATGAATGAAGAAGAATGTTCCGAAGATATAGAGTCACATCTACAAGGTGAAATTTCAACAACTAGGTTACTTGATGGTGATTTTGGTGATACTGATGAGAATATTGGTTGGGCGAGATCAAACACATGTGGCACAATTATTGAAGTTCCTCTAGCATCTACATGGAACTCAAATGAAATTCTTAATAATGAAGAGAATGGAGAAGCTAACAACACAAAATATGGAAGCCGATGATTGGTTTGATTATTGATGTATATGTGAATATCATTGCTATGTTTTTCATGAAATATGAGTTCATCTTTCCATTTGTATTTTAGTCTTCTAGCATGTAAGTTTTTTATATGAGTTCATCTTTCCATTTGTATCTTAGTCTTCTAGCATGTAAGTTTTTTTCTTTTTATTATTCTCATGAGCCCCTATTTTACTATTTTTATTTTTTTATTCAAATGCAATTTAAATGTTTAAGAACCCGTAAGTTATTTAAAATTTGGAATTTTGTAGATTATATTATGGCTAGCAACAAGTGTAAATTCAAACAAAGTCCAGCAACAGAGAGTTATCAAATACAAGGTGATTTAATAACAGGTTTGCCACTAGCTCAATTGTGACAGTTTCAGTATAATCAAACTAATTATAAAGATCAAGACCTCGACACAAATCAAAATTACTCAGGTATTTACATAATTAGAATCTCCATTTTTTAAAAAGGTTTATAATCACTAATAAATTATTTATCAAGATAATATTGACAATATTTAATAGACTCAAAGAATGCAAGAAAAAGAAGTAAAGGCCCGACCATGTGCAAAGATGTTTGTACATTGTCACGAAATGGCGTCTATGCACCATTGAATGGAGGTTAATGCCAAATGATTACAAAGAGGATATGTGGAAAATGATTGAGGTATTTAATTTTTTTTTTCTACATGTAGAATTATGTTCAATTACAACTATTATGCCACATTTAAAATTATTTCAAACTATTTAATATTTAGTATTTATAAACTTCAGGCTAAGTTTGACATTGATCCCTTAGCTAAGGATTGGATAATGATGTCTCTTGCTAAAAAATGGAAGGACTTCAAGTCAAAGGTAAAAGATCATTGGTTCAAGACAAGGCAACGTGATAACAAGGTACTAAAGGACCAATTTGATTGGCTATTAAAATCTTGAGAATCAACTAAAGCAAAGGTACATACTACAAAAAAATACTACAAAGACTTTTTTCCTTACTAAAGAACTAGTAATGTATTTCTTTCATGTGAGAAATTGTATTTTTCTTTGTTTTCTATATTCAGGGGTGGACCCACATGGGTGGCAGCCTGGGCTGGCCGGCCGAAAAACCTTAGAAGAACCGTGTCCAATGAAAGTTAAGCCTAAGAATTTTTATATGAATATTAATGTTTAATAATATTTTGTTTGTATGTAGCCAATATATAATGGGCATGTGCTTGAGTGGTTTGTGGGAATTGGATGATAGGAGCCCACCATGGTTCAAATCCAAGAGTTTGCAATGTTAAGTTTTTAATAATTTTAGTAAAAAAAACAAATTTTTTTTTCAAAAAATTGTGAAAATTTTAAAAAATATAAAAAAAACAATGTTCTAAACTTTATAATTTTTTTAATAATTAAGAAAAGATTAAATTGATAATGTGGCATGACTAAATGTAAAAAATTTTAGTAATGAAAATTATTTTATTTAAAACTTTCTAAATTTGTAAGGTTTAATAAAATTTGAAAAATTGTTCAAAACATCCCTCACAATGATAGTAGTTGATTTCAACCCCTTTACCGATGAGTTATGGTTCTGCCACTGGTAATGGTTGGACTGAGGAGAGGCCATGGTTGGGCTAAGAACACGGGGAAAAATTAAAGGGTGATTTAATATGAGAACATTGACTTTTATTTAAGCCCTGGCTGAACTAAATTCTGGTCTCGCACTCGTCTATATTTATAGAAAAGGAGTTGTTGGTAAAAAGAAACATACTCAAATTAAAAGTCATGCTCATACTTCAGCACCAAAAAGTTTTGCAAGAAAATGTGAGGAAATGGTAATTTATTCATTTAATGTAAATTATAATTAATTGTATTATTTATTATAATCATTATTCTTTTATTGAAAATTAATGAGAAGGTTTGAGCCATCTTGAGTCGATGTATACATTGCAACTCACACACACGTACAGATGGAAGACCTATTGATCATGAAACCGCAATAACAATTATAAGTTAAAAGAATTTTTATTAAATTTATTTTTGATGCACATATTAAACATTTTTATAATATTATAAATGTTTGTTGTGTGAATATTTTATTTTTACGTGACAAGCTACAAGAAGTTGTTCAAAAATCAAGGTCCAGATTTATAAATTCCTCGGGTCCTAATGTTATCTCAAGTTATGGTAGAAGATAAAAAGAAACTACGCGACACATATGGTTTAGGTCCTTCTCCCGTAGATTTGTGGGGTCACAAAGATACTCGTTTAATGCTAAGGAAGATTGTCTCTAATACTAAAAAATCATTTGAAGAAAGGATGAGCCAGATGGAGAAACAGATTGATACATTAACAAGTTGTGTTGTTAGAATGTCCTCTTTGCTACAAACTAAGTGTCTAGATGTAAATGTAAATGATATAACAAGGCAACCAGATAGGTAAGTGTTGTGTAGGAATAATTTCTTTAGAGTTTTTCTTATACATTTTTGATTATGTAGTGCATACAATCTTTGATGTAAATGTTAATATTTTGTTTTCTCTTTTATTTAGGAACATACAATCTTTGATTCTCCAAGTGGTTCCTCACAACAACAAATTCACTCTGAACCTAATTGTCGGGAAATTCATCAACTGAAATATTTGATTAAAAGTAACACACAATCTGCATTTCTACTTAGCTTGTATTTTACTATTGCTTTAATAACATACTCTTGTGAATGCTTTCATTATATTTAATAAACATATCCATAATTTAGCTCTTCTACTAATAAGTTAAGCACTTAATCATTCTTATTTATCAATTTTAATTAGTTATTAACAAAATATTAGTACTTTTTGTTACTGCTTTAGGACCAGGCAGATAATATCCAAAATTTCTCATCTCAAATGTCTATACAAGGTTTAGATCTTGTCAATGATGTTCTACACTCATTCTTACCAATTCTTCATTCTTCAGCACCAATGCATAAGCTACAAACCAGTGATGTAAATTCTCCAATAAAAACTTTAGCCACTTACATCCTACAAACTTCATTATTCACTCACATAAATTGTTTTAATTTAATAAATATTTAGGTTCAAATGGTTACAATGGATAGAATTAGCAGTAACAATTTAAATGAGGTGATTTGAATTTTGTAATGCAATTTTGATTATTTACTGTAGATATTTGGTTATGATTTGAATATATTTTGGTCTTTTAATTAGAAGCATACAACCTTTGATATTCCTAGTAATTTCTCACAATAACAAATTCATTCTATTACTAATTGTTGTGAAGCTTGTTGTGTAAGTAGCATGTTTGATGAAAGTATCTTTGTTACTTATGGTTTAGGTATTGCACACAATCTACAATTTTGACAAGCTAGCATGTTGTTGCTATTGCTATAGTAGCTTTTGCTTGTGAATCTTTTCTTCACTTTTGATAAACAAACATCATAATTTAGGTTTTTTCCAATAATAGGTTTAGCATTAAGCCATTCTTGTCTATCAATTTTAATTAGTAATTAACAAAAATATTAATATTTCATCATTACCTTTATTATTGCAAGATAAAATAGAATATATTCAAAATTCCTCATTTCAAACATCTAAGTGAGGTTCAAATCCCATCAATGATGTTCAACACCCACTATCACCAATTCTTCATTCTTCAACATCGGTGCACAAACATCAAACCATTGATGTATGATATATAATAAAAACTTTAGCTTCTTTTGTCTTGTTAGTTTCTTCATTTACTCACATAAATTTCTAATATTAAATAAATATTTAGCATGGGTTGTTGAACCGGATAGGATTAGTATTGGCCTGTTAAATAAGGTGATGGTTTGACCTTTATATATATATATATATATAGTATAAATTATTTGGTTCAAATATTTTGATATGACTTTAATATATATATTTTTTCTCTTCTTTTAACTAGGAGCATACAACATTTGGTTCACAACAACAAATTCATTCTTTACCTAATTACTTTGAAGTCCATCAAGTAAGTAAATTGTTTAATAAAAATTAATTTGTTATTTAAAACAATATGCATTAATTAAGTATTTGGTTAGTAGTCGCATTAATATGAAATTTGATACTATGTACACGCTTGACTTATCTATTTATGATTTAGGTATTTCATACAATTTCTAGTTCTACTTAATTGTGTTTTACTATTACTATAGTAGCCTTCACTTGTGAATGTTTTTGTTCTTTTTGACATTTAAAACGCTTAATTTCAAATTTTCTAATACTAGATAGAGTAATCAACCATTGTAATCCATATTTTTTTCTTTCTTACTACTAGAATATTTATGATTTATTATTACTTTTATTGATCCAGGGGAAAATAGAAAATGTCCATAATTCCACATCTCAAACATCTAGGCGAGGTTCGGATCCTGTCAATGATGTTCTACACTCATTGTTACCAAATCTTCGCTCTTCAACACTAACTCATAGGCATCAAATCATTGGTGTAAGATTTCAAATAAAATTTTTAGCTTATTTCATCTTATTAGCTTCTAAATTTACTTTTATTAATTTCTTAAAATATAATAAACATTTAGGGTCGAATGGCTACAATGGAAAGAATTGGATGTGACTATTTAAATGAGATGAATTTTATGCTATATCTTGCTTTTAATACATACTTTATCTATTTGCCTCACACAATCCATTGTTTAAAGTGGGATGATAGGACTATTTCAATTATTAAATGTCTATTCTGGAGATAGGTGCTTCAGCATCAAGAAATCAGTTGCAGTCTAGGGAAGCAAGTGATAGGCTTTTTTCAATGGTTTGTTTGTATTTCAAATTGAAATGTAGATATTTTGCTAACTTTAGATCTCTATATTTGTACAGAATCAGGCATCAATGTCTCAAGAAAATTAGGTAGAATGTTGGATAAATAATTTTTTATTACTTTAAGATTTTTTTTAATAATGCATATAATAGCATGTGTTTTGGCATATATGAGGTTGTATAATATTTATTTAAATTCACTTGTTTATGGAACAATATATAGTTATCTCATGTCATTAAAAAGTATTAAAGATCACACTTTTCATGTAGAAAAGGGATAAATTAGTAAGAATCTTGATATAAGTGCGAAGGTGAGGAATTAGAACCTCGGTTTCTTTTGAAGCATATGTTGAGGTAGCTATCAAGAAGGATGAGCCTTTAATAAGATCATATGGAAGTTACAAAACAATTGGGGATGTTATTAGAAGAGTCATTGCATGGCCTTCTCATTAATGTATAGTACTAATTAGCTTGATAATATTATCTATTAAATAACTCATTTGATTATTTATATAATATACTATGATTTGATGTTTTATTTGCTTATGCTTTCAAAACATAGTGTGGATGGCGTAAAAGATTAATTTGCATATGACTAGTGATTTTAAATAAAGAATATTAATGTTATCTAGCATGGAGGTACTTTTGTAGAATAACATTTGGATATGTACATTTTGACATATTTTACTGGTAATTTTCTTGTCATATTGAGCTTTGAACTTTAGATTATTATATATTCGATTAGATGCAGACTATTGAATTAAATTAAGTTCATTTGTACATATTATTACATTGGATAACATTTTTGGTTTTGGTATTAATTATATTTTATTTTATGCAAGTCAACGTCTCTATGCATGTAATATGTAATTTATGCCTATTATATGGTAAATTTAAGAAATTAAAACAAACTTAATAGTTTAGTAGCCAATATAAAATATTTGTATTCTATAATATTAAAGAGACACGACATGTGTCTCTAAAAGTATGATTAAGGGAAAAATATATTTATTTTCAAAGGGTTGAATAAAGATAATGAAATTTTCCTATACACTATGTTTTAAAGACTTTTTGAATTTTGCCTCTATTTATGCACTACTAGAGCACACATATATGTCCTCAAATAGTGCTAATTAAAGGAGACATATATTTGCCACTATTAATGCAATATTAGAGGCACAAAAATATGTTTCTCTAAAAAGGTGATTAAAGGCGAAATATATTTGCTTTCAAATGGTTGTATAAAAGACAAATAAATTGTTGCTATAGAGTATATGCAAAGGCATTTTGTGCACTATTTATGTAATATTAGAAGCATATTTATTTGTCTCTAAATGAAGGGTGATTAAAGAAAATATATTTGTTTTTGAAGGGTTGTATTAAAAACAAAATAAATTGTTGCTATAGAGTATATTTAAAGACATTTGAATTTGCATCTATTTATGTAATATTAGAGGCACACATATCTGTCTCTAAATAATGTGATTAAAGGCAAATATATTTGCTTTGAAAGGGTTGTATAGAGTCAAATAAATGGTCCCTATATACCACATTTAAAAACCTTTGAATTAGCCTCTATTTATACAATCAGATGCAATTATTTAATTGCCTCTAATAGTCGCTAAATATAATTAATGACTCGGACTTTTACGGATAGATATTTTTAAAATGCCTCAAAAATCATTTAGAGACATTAAGCTTTTGAGACCAATATATAAGCTTTCACTATGTCCCATTTGTGTTGTAGTGGCAATGCATGAGATTGGCTTACCACCCTCAATCGTACATAGGCAATATCATGCTATTTATAGAGAGAGATAAATAATTTTTCCAACTATCTTTTGATACCTTCCTTTGTCTCGTCCGGGCACTTGGTTTTGGATATTCTCCAAGTTTGTGATTTTTGAATTATCGGTGTATCTCGCTTGTTTACAATCAAACAACCCAACTTCGATAATAAATCTAGGATATATTTTCATTATGAAAGAAATATGCCTTGCTTTGATCTAGCAACTTCAATTCCCAGTAAATATTTGAGACCTCCTAGAATTCAAAACCTGTGGCTAATTATTTTTGAAGTCTTACTATTTCTTCAGGGTCATCTCCTGTAATGATCATATCATCGACATAGACTATCAATGTTGTTATCTTGCTCCAGTGATGCTTCAAAAATAGTGTATGATTTGAGTTGCTTTGCTGAAAGCCTTATTTTCTCATTGCTGAATTCAACACTCGAACCACGCTCTAGGAAATTACTTCAAGCCGTACAAAGTTCATTGTAGTTTGCATACAATCTTATCTTTAGAGTTTGCTATATATCCTGGGGGAACATCCATATAGGTTTCTTCTTCAAGATCTCCATGAAGAAACGCGTTTTTTACATCAAACTAGTGTAATGGCCAATCAAGATTCATTGCAACAGATAGTCAGACTCTAACAATATTCAACTTGGCCACAGGTGAGAATGTCTCTTGGTAGTCTATTCCATAGGGTTGTGTATAACCTTTTGCTACCAGTCTTGCTTTGTAACTAACCCATCGGCTTTAAACTTGATGGAGAATACCCACTTACACCCCACAGTTTTTTTTCTTTCTGGTAGGGGAACAAGATTCCATGTCCCATTTTTTAGCAATGCCTCCATTTCTTCCTTCATAGCTTTGATCCACTTAGGGTCTTCCAGAGCCTTGTCAACACTTATCGAAATATGATATGAGAAGAGTTCATTCACAAAGTTCTTGAGGGGTTCTGACAATCCCTTTGTAGAATTTATAGAAACATAATTAGCAATTGGATATCTCAATATATGGTCCTCAAATTCAGGGGAATATCTATTTGGTGGTTTGCCTTGATTGTGCCTGAAAGGTAACTCATAGCTAACAGGACCATTAGAAATGTGAGGTGTGATGTGGGATCTTAACTCAAAGATATTCTCAGAAGATGGGTCATTGGATACTAAGAAGTGGGGGGTATTGCTATGTCAGCTTCTGGAGATGTCGGCTATGGATTAGGTGTCATATCAGTGTCCTTGAACCAGTCAAATGTTAACCAATTCATCTTTTCTACTGGTATCTCCCCCTGAAGAGAAGAATTAGATGCAACAGGAGAGTTGAAAGTGTCGGATTCAAGGAACATGGCATCCATAGTTACATAGGTGTATTGAGTAGTTGGGTCATAACAACAAGACCCTTTTTTATGTATGGCATAGCCCAAAACAAGTGTCGATTCAAGGCACTGAGGTGAACAACATTCATTCGTTGGTTCTTGTGAAAGTGAACAAATGCAACACAACCAATGACACGAGGCAGAAGCATCAGGATATGGGTAATAAAACATAGGTTGACAAGGCCTGGAGTGGAGTCTTGAACTTAAGGACTTTAGATGGTATGCGGTTAATGAGATGAATAGCTGTGGCAACCACATCACCCCAGTGAAGGCTAGGTACATGAGTTCCAAGTAACAACGCATGAGCAACTTCAAAGATGTGGCGATTCTTGCACTCAGTAATACCATTTTGTTACGGAGTCTGGGAGTATGGGGTCTCATGAATAAGTCCATGATGTTGGAAATAATCATGGAACTGTTGATTCACATATTCCTAACCATTATCCGAGTGGAATGTTTAGAGTTTCGCCAAGAACTGGGTTTGAATCATTGTATGAAATGATTGAAAGACATTAAAACCTCATGTTTATGTCACAACAAATAAATCCAAGTCGTGCGAGTACAGTAATCAACAAATATTAGAAACCAGCGGAAACCAGACAGAGTGGGTTTGGGGGAAGAACCCCAAACATCCGAGTGAATCAAGGCAAAAGGAACATCACTCTTAGTTATACTCAATGGGTAAGGAACCCGATGAATTTTAGCTAGAGTACAAGTCTTACATTCAAAATCCAAAGGTGGCATACCCATAAATAAATCAGGAAACACATGTTGTAGATAAGCGAATGATAAATGGCCTAACCAATGGTGTCAAAGTAAAATCTATTCCACTTTGAGGTTGCGTGGGCAATGCATGTGGTGTGCACGGCCAACAATGAAATCTTCCATATATTAGAGCCCCCTTTTTCAATACCACGCCCAATGATCTCCTTAGTGAGAATATCCTGAAGAAGACAAAAACTAGGATAAATTAGAGGGCCACAATTCAAGTCTTTAGTAACTTGACTCACAGATAGTAACTTGTGACAAAGAGAAGGCACAAGTAAAGTATTAGACAATGGTAGGGCTGGGAACAACATCACAATCACACCCCTTATAACCGAAGAGATGCCTCCATTAGTATTGGCAATGCTAGTTTGCCCGAGGAGGGGAGTATTGAGAAAAATCAGTGGTGTCAAATGTCATATGATCTGTTGCTCTGGAATTAAGTACACACGCACTTTCTGACCGACTTCGATTAGAAACAAAGAAGCATTAGCTTGATCAATGTTGGAGCTATTGGCGAGAATAAAAGAAAGATGTGGTGTTGTAGCAGCCACTACCGCCTTGCCGACACTTGCATCAATCCCAACTCCACTCCGTTTCTAATTCTGTAGTTCGTGCCACCAATTAGGATACCCATAAAGCTTGAAACAGGTCTCACGGATAAGCTATGTACCCCCATAGTGAGAGAATTTAGAGTTACTAGAGTAAGCACAGGACTTAGAGGTAGAAACGAATTTGCCACCATGTAAAGAGAGAGATGATGAGCCATGTGGGAGACTCTTAGGCGCCTGAGACTCGCTCCTAGTATAGCATCAAGGCTACTCATAGTCATCACTGCTTGACGAAGAACTTTCCTCTGAACATGTACATAAGCTTGATCCACTGTTGGGAAGGGCTTTAGCTTGCAACATCACTTCTGATGTGGTCCATGCAGTCATCTAGACCATCCAAGAATGCATAGACCCGATCTTCTTGAATAATGAGGGAGTTGTAATGCTGAATATCAGTTGGGCATTCCATCGGGTTGGGCCGACGAAAGTTGATTTCACGCCAAAGACCTTGGAGGTTGGTGTAGAACTTTTCAAGAGAACCGCCCACTGCTTTAAAGGTAGGTCAAGCGTCACTCGGGAGGTCATACACATGGGAGGTGTCGCTTCCATCAAAAATAGGTAGTAGCACTGCATCCCACACCGCTTAGGCTGTGAGGAAGCGAGATAAAATTACCGATAGAGAGAAGTCCATGGAATTAATCAACTGACCTTTTAAAAAAATAGTGTTATGTCGTGCGCCATCATCGAAAAAAGAAGGATCCATTGGAGGGAGTTTGAAAGAGATCATCGTTGATGTATCCCAGTTTGTCTTTGTATGAGATATACATCTCGATCACCTGGGACCAAAGGGCATAGTTGGTGCCATCCAACTTGATGCCAACCAATGTAGGCATTTTCAGAGGTTTGGGTTAGAATTAAAGTTTTGTCGTGAACTTCAATCATTGTCATGGTCAACTCAGCGAGGATGGAGGACGGTGAAGATTCAGCCATAGAGTCTGGATTGGCCATGAAGGGTGGCTAGGTGGATTAGAAAGTAGATAGGAGGATCACTGGCTCTGATGCCATGTAAGAAAGTATAGAAGTAGAAGATCTCTTCTTTCTTATTCTTCTCTTTACAAGAATACATTCGTATATATAAAAGAATGTAAAAATCTAAATATGGCTACATGTATCATTCCTCAATCAATCAATTAAATTGATGGAGTATATCCAAAAATACTTTCTCCACTAATCCTGTGGAGGACAACTCACGGCAACACATCTCTGTTTACTCCCTTGACAGATATGTTACCTAAAGGCTTCTTTCTCTGGTCAATCGATGCCACCACAGCTTCCAAAAGCTAAAGGAAATCATGGCTTGCACACCGGTGTTATAATTGCCAAACTTCAATCAACCATTTGAAATTCAAACTGATGTATCAGGATTAGGAGTAGGTACGATGTTAACACAGGCTAGACACCCTCTTGCGTATTTTAGTAAACAATTAAGTCTATGACTGCGCTCATCATCAACCTATGCTCTCGAGATGTTCACAATTATCGAAGTTGTGTGCATGTGGCGCCAATATCGGCTTGATCGATGTTTCACCATCGTCACTAGCCATCAAAGTCTACGCTCCTTGCTGCATCAGACCATACAAACATTGAAACAACAAAAATAGCTCATATCATGATGGGTTATGACTTTGACATTATACACAAACCAAGAGTTCTTAACAGGCCTGCAGATGCTTTGTCTCGGCATGCTACACCTTTCCTTCAATGCCCTATTCATAGTATCAAGACTGGTGTTAGCATTATAGGAAGCCCTCCACAACAGTTACAAATTGCATCCAAAGCTGGCTGTCCTCCGATAAGCAGTGCATAATAATCCCGACGACCACCCTAACTATACTATAAAAGATGGTAACTTATTGCTTCACAATCGCATCTATATTCCTGCTGAATTATCACTCCAATCGTTGCTTCTAGCCAGGTCACATAACTCTCCCATTGGAGGGCATGCTGAAATTCAGGGGACTTTTGTACGGCTCTCACACACTTTCTATTGGCTGGAGCTACAACGATCCGTCCATGAGTTTGTCTGATGCTATATGCCAAACCACCAATCCTTCAACATTTCCCCACAAGGCCTACTCTTTCACTTACCGATCCCAGGAAAGATATGGAATTCTTTGTCTATGGATTTCATCACTCATTTACCTCCATCCTTTGGTAAGATGACTGTCCTGGTGGTGATAGACTATCTTTCTAAAAGTGCTCACTTCTTTTTAAAAGAGATACAATTCACACCACCTCAGGTGACATTTTTATTTATGACATCATGCGACTTCATGGATTCCCCTCCATGATCATCTCTGACCGAGATCCACTCTTTATGAGTGCATTTTGGAAGGAATTGTTCTGACTACAGGGGACAACCTTGGTTACAAATGGCACCTATCACTCACAAACCAACGGACAAAGCGAAGGTCCTTATCCATTGCTCGCAAGATGACCTTTTGGTGCTTTATGCAGCACCAGCCACATTGATGGCTCACATGATTTAACATGGGTTGAATGGCACTACAACACTAGTTGGCATTCATCGATACAAAAACACCGTATGAAGTCGTAGCGAACAACCACCTCCATCTCTGGTTGACTACTTAAATAGAACTTCACATGTGGTCTCGGTCGATTAACTCCTTACTACTAGCACCATTATCCTACAAACCATCCGTACTAACTTACAAAAGGCTCAAGAACGTATGCACACCAAAGTGGATAAAGGGTGTCGAGACATCACCTTTGCAATTGGTGATTGGGTGTTCCTTCAGCCTCTGACCTTTATCGCGAACCTCCTAGCACATCGACAACACATCAACTCTCTTGGCATTTCTATGGACCTTTTAAAATTCTTGATTGAATTGGTTATGCTGCATATAAGTTGGATTTACCACCAACTGCACTATAGCACAATGTTTTTCACGTGAAACATTGCCATGGGGACCTAGTTACATAGGCTACTCCATTGCACAGTCTAATCATGCGCCCTACATATGTTCTCAGCTCCAGCCAAGTTCTGGTTAAAGATAGTCCTATCTCTCAATTGTTATTCCACTAGGAGACTCAACTAGCTGCTAATGCCACTTGGGAAAATCTCTAAGAATTTCGCCATGACTATCCTAAATTTAACCTTGAGGATAAGGTTCTTGTGGGGAAGAAGACCATTAGTGCAGGACAAGACTCCTTTGTTCATCGCGAAGATCTTTGAAAACAAAGGAAGTATGGGTGTCGGCAAATATGAAGACTTTGTGATCATGTAATTATGATGGTTTAATCAGCTCTTGTAGAAGTTTAATTACTAGGTTAATTACTAGTTATGTTTATGTTTAAGAAACATGATGTAATTAGAGATATGGTGGTACTATGGTAGTATCTTTAGGTTGTGGGGAATGAGTGCGCCCCTGTGATGTTTGTTAATATTAGTCTAAGAATGTTACATGGATGATATTAAATAGAGAAGATGACAAAGGGGAGTCCATTGGATCCTCTTATAATTTCTCCTATCTCTTTTCTCATTTTTCCTTTTCTTCCTCACTCTCTCTTCCTTCTTGTCTCCAGTTCCTCTTCATCAACCTCTTCTCAATAGAACTTGTATCAGCATGACGACATCTATATAAGCAAGGGAGGCAAAGACGAAGGGGTAATTGATCAGGCATTGGAGGATGGGGCAGAAGAGGTAAAGGCGGTGGTGGTGGCGGTGGTAGTGAGGATAGGGGAGGAGATGGTAGAATCTATGCTTTGATCTAGAAAGGGGATTTTCCCCAGTTTTTAGGGATTTGGGATTGGATGAGGAACTGATGATGATATATCTAAGGCTTTCATTTCTAAGCTTTGTTATGAGAAACAAAACAGAGAAGGAAAGAATTCTCACCAACAGTATACTGCCATCACCGTTGCCTCCAACGCTCTCTTTGCTTGCCTCTAAATTAATAGAATAGCGAATTAAAATGATGCAAAATAAAGTGTGGTGATGGTTGGGGTAAATTTTTCATGTGGTCACCGTGTTATGTCTGATTTCCATTTTGGTGATTGTGTTTCAATTTGTATCTTTTTGGTCATTAGATATTGATTTATTTTCACCAGGAGGTCACTTGGGGTTTTCCGGCCAATTTTAAATGACGTGGCAGCCAGAAATGCCACGTAGCTTTATTTTAATATTTTCTCTCATCCCAACTGGAGAAAGCACATCAATCGGATGTTGACTCAGCTTACTTAATCCAGAAAATAAAGTAAGGGACGTGGCATACACAAATTTACCCATGAAAAATTGGCTAGAAAACCCAAGTGGCCTCCCAGTGAAAACAAATCAATATCTAATGACCAAAAAGATACAAATTGAAACACAATGACCAAAATGAAAATCAGCTATAACACGGTGACCACATGAAAAATTTACCCATCCACTCATAAACCTCATACTTGAATGCAAGGTATACACAAATAAACTGATCTTCTATTTAAAAGAAATTATGGTTTATCCACTCTTCTCAAAAAATTAAATTTAGTTAGTTTAATAATTCAACACAATATCCAATTGGTAAAATATCAAGATATAAATATATATATATATATATATATAATATCATAATTTTTTTCAAAAAAGCATATTTATGAAAAACCTTTGTGAAGGTATATATATATATATATATTAGGTTATAACTATTAAAAAAATATACCCACATTAATTTTCTTCTTCTTATAAATAAAAAAATTAATATTTATATTTTTACCTGGACTAAGGGAATTGGTGAATTGACAGCTAACAACTTACTTGCTCCAACATATATCTCTTCTTCCCAAAGATTATATAGTCTTTGTGCGGTTAGTTATAATGCTAGTACATCTTGTGTTATATGTTAGTGGTGCGTAGACCTGTCCAAGGGCTGGGCTACCTGCCCAAGCCAGAAGATCCGCCCGAAAAATGGGAGGGCTTGGACACATATATAAGGCTCGATGACCGGGCCTTGGACAAGAAAAATAGCCCATTTTAAAAATGGTTGAGTCTTGGGTTTATGGTTTTAAGCCCGAGCCCGACTCGCCCCGGCCCAAATATATAATATATATATTAATTATATATATGTGTGTGTGTGTGTGTGTGTGTGTTACTAAAGAGAAGCAAGAAGAGTAATGCGATAGGTGCTGTCAGCTGTAGTTTTAGTTATAAATATAATATAAATATATTAGATATTAATAAAATTAAATATTCATATCCTGAAAATATAAAAGCTAATGTTTCTCTCCTTTGGTTTAGAGCTAGCCGTTAGTCTCTCTTCTAAACCACAGCCATGAAGTTTTTCAAAATCCACTGAAAAGCTTCCAATCTTTACAAATCAAGAGGGTTCTTGGATCTCAACCGGAGGAAGAACTTCCTAAGGCCAGAAGAGTGTCATCGCTCATCAAAGAGCTCAATCTCTTTTCTCAAGTCAAGCTCAAATTTGAAAGTGCAAAGTAAGTTTTTCTTCTTTTGTTGTTCGATTTAAGGTTTCATAACCAACTTTAATTTAGGAATTAGAGTTCTCCAAAGATTTGCTTAATTTATTGTATTATATATTAATTTCTTTGTTCAGCCATAATAAATCTTCTCCATTTATTAGGGTTTCATATGGATTGGATTCTAATGTTAGGTTTTATCTGTGGGTTGGGATTTTCGATTGTGATTTTGGAGAAAGTCTCCTCCTTTTGAATTTTGTGTAGCATGATTTGGTGATTTTTTTTTTCTTTTCTTAAATTAACTTTTGGAATGCTTCAAAGTGCATTGCTGGAGGACTATTGCTTTGCCATGAAACCATCAACTGAAACTTTTATTTCTATAGAATGAAATTTGAAGAAACCAATGCTTGAAACTTAACGAATCGGATTAATCTCCTTGTTCGTTACATCTCAAAGCTACACCAATCACATTCATAGTTCAAATAATGTTTATTATTTTTTTCTCTAATTTAATTTATTTTTATATATATTTGTATTTCATTAGTGCTTTGATATATATATATATATATACACACACACAATATACAATATATATACACACAGGTTTTTTGGGTTCTAATGCTTAAGTTCATTGTGCAACAAATTAATTTAGAAAAGTCAAATTGTGCTTTTGTATATTTTCTAGTACTCTTATTCATTTTAACACTTTATATTGTTATAGGACTTGACAATGGAAAGTTCAAATGCTCCCATAAATGTGGATGATGTGTATACTGAGTATGAAAATGCTTCCAAGCATCAAAAAGTTGCTACATCAAAGATGTGGAGTGATATGACAAAACTTGAATGCGAGGACAAAGAGCTAATAAAGGCTCAATGCAACCACTGTAAGGGCATTCTATCTACTAAATCCTCTAGTGGAATATCTCATTTGAGACGTCATTTACAAGGTTGTCTTAAAAAACATAACAAAAATATTAAACAATATACAATAGCAAGGCAGCCAACTGCAAGTGGTGGGTCACTCATCAAGAATTATAAGTATGACGAAGAAGAATGTCGTAGAGCTATTTCAATTTTCCTTGCATGTGGTAAGCATTCGTTTAGAACAGTTGAAGAACCAGGGTTTAAATATTTGATGAGTACTGCAAGTCCCAACTATAAAAATATAAGTAGACAAACACCTACGAGGGATGTTTTACGTTATTATACAAAAGAAAGAGAGCTTGTCATAGAAGAGTTGGCTAAAGCCCCAGGTCGAATATGCCTAACTTCTGATAATTGGAAATCTGAGCATACTATTGATGAATATATTTGTGTTACAGCCCATTGGATTAATAGTGACTAGAAATTACAAAAAAGAATAATCAGATTTAGAGCCTTGACCCCTCCTTATGATGGTTTAAACATCGCATATGAACTTGTTTTGTGCTTAGCTCAATGGAAAATAGGCAAGAAAATTTTCAACATTACTTTGGATAATGCTTTTTATAATGATCTCATGGTTTATTCTATTAAAAGTCATTTTCGGGCTAACATGGCACTTTTATGTGATGGGGCTTTTTTCCAAATCAGATGTTGCGGATGTACATATTGTGAATCTCATTGTTCAAGCTGGTTTGAAACTGATTGATGTTGTTGTTAATAAAATTCATGATGGGATAAAGTACATAAAAAAAGCTGGTCCTCACATGAAAAGATTTTATGAAACGGCTGAAAAATTTTTCACTTGAATGGAACTAAAAAATTGCATCATGATGTGTGTGTCAGGTTGAACTCTACATATTTAATGCTTGAATCTGCTATTTATTACAAAGATGTGTTAGATTTTTGGGGGCAGCGAGATAAAGATTTTCATTGTTTTACACTTTTTGGTGAAGAGTGGGGATCTGTTTTGATTTTTTGCAAGTTTTATATGATGTGGCTTGTATGTTCTCTGATTCGAAATATCCCACTTCAAATATCTATTTTAGAAGTGTTGGAAAATCCACAATGTATTGATAGACACTGTTAAAGGTCCGCATTCATTCTTGAGCCCTATGGTTAAGGAGATGCAAGAGAAATTCAACAAATACTGGGCAGAATATAGTGTGGTATTGTCTTGTGCAGCTATTTTAGATCCTTGTTACAAGTTGAAGTATGTGGACTATTGTTATACAAAACTCTATGACAGTCATGCATCAGAATTTGTGCAAACTATTCTTAATACACTTAGAACCTTATTTGATGAATACTTAAAGAACTCCAAATTCAATTCTTCATCTTTAGATTGGAAGTTCAAGTGTTACGCGGGCCAGTTTTGCTGAATTCAGCTTCCAGAATTCTAATATTGCTAGGGTTGAATTTGATAGTTGTGATGAGAGTGAAGATTACAAAGAGTATTTGAGCAAATCTACATCAGAAATTGAAATTTCACAATTGAATCTTTACTTGGAGGAAAAAGCACTTGAGTTGAACACTGATATTGATATCTTGGACTATTGGAGTGGAAGCTCAATGAGATATCCTTAACTTTCACTATTGGCCCGTGATCTTTTGGCAATTCCTATATCTACCATGGCATCATAGTCGGTGTTTAGTATTGGAAAGAAAGTCATCAACTATATGAGGAGTTCACTTAAACCAAAAACTGTTCAAGCTGTTGTTTGTTTGGATGATTGGATGAGCGCTAGAGGTTTTTCGATGAGTTAATCTTTTGATTTTTTTCCATGTACTTGATATGTTATTTTTACTTATTGATTCCTTAGTTTGTTATTTTTACAATTATATTAGGATTTGAAGATGAAGCATATGACTCTAGTGATAATGAAAATGATGAGGAAAAATGAAAGCCGTTGCAATGATTTCATAGGTAAAAATAGCTTTGTGATGTATTTGAAGTTTAGTTTGATTTATTTAATTTTTGAAGTACATTGAATGATGTAAAAAGCTCATGGTTTCTTTTCTTTCTTGATTTTTCAGATATGTGTATCATGCATTGCTATCATTGTTCCATTATTTTTTCCTTAATTTGATTGTTCTCTTAATATTGAAATGTTTGGATGATCGTTTTTTTGTCATATAATCCACTTTATGTGAAGATAAAAAAAACAAAAACAAAAAAAAAAAAGAAGAAGAAGAGAAAAAGTTAGTGACTTTCTCAGATTGGATAAGTTGGATAACCTGACTTTCTCAGTTGATACTTGTTTCTTTTTCCTCTTATTGATCAATTTGTTTCTCTTTGCTCTATTTGATTAATCTGATGTTGGTTATTATTTGTCTTGCAAGTAATGTTTTTCTGCAACAAATTTTGGGAAGAAACAAGTATCAACTTCTAATCTCATATGGATGCCAATAAGAATATATATTAGTTACATTTGGCTTTTTGATACCCAGTTTTGTGCAATGTTTGTTATTTAAGCTGGATAATATTATCTCATATGATAATGGTTTGCTATTTAAGTTGAATGATGTAGATATATGTATGATACTGGTAAGTTTGTAAATGTTTGTTGATGTTGTTCCATATGTAATGTTCTGCAAGGATAATTTTTTTTAGTTCCCAAATATGTGATAATGGTTTTTATATATGTATAATTATATATTTAAATCTACATATGAATAATTTTTGGCAGTGTAATGCGTTATAGAATAATGTCTCAGGCATTGAACATTTAATAATTAATTTATTATTTGTTTAAAAAATTTATTTGGGCGGGCTTTGGGTGGGCCTTGGTTTAAGGCTACAAAATCTGGGCGGGTTCTGGCAAAATATAAGGCCCATATTATCGGGCTGGACCGGGTTTGGGTGAGTTTAAATTTTATAATTACCAGTCTCAGCCTGACCTGAACCCGACATCTCGCTCCCATACCCAGATGTGTCTAGACTAGTGTGCAAAAATAACTGAGCAAATCCCACGCCTTCTTTATTATCTTCTAATCTATATCTCTATCTGAGAGTGCCAATTATAAAATGAATATGCTGATAGGCATGTGGAAAAATAAATCTTCTCAAAACTGATACTTAAAAAAATATTAAATCAATATTACACAAATCAAATTCCAACTCTAGTAATAAATATATGGTTTTTATCCACAAAAAAGATGAAAAATATTTTATAAATAATTCATTTCAAAAAAATAAAAAAATCAATAAAACCATGTGCATTAGATGAACTGAAACTAAAAAGAGATACAAAACATTCAAAAAAAGAAAAGAAACAAAAGCAATATTAAAAAAAAGGCCTAAATACAAGGTACAAGATACAAGGACAAGACAACCATGGGAAGTGAGGTTCCAAAATATCCCTGAGTGGCATTGAATATTGAGATAATCAAAGCTAAAGAAACAATTTAATATAAATATAGTGGCTATGGCTATTATTAAAACAATTTTTATTTTAATCAAACTCAAAGGTTCAGAAAATAGCAAAAACAACCAAGTCTTAACTCAACCACATTGATTTCTCCAGTAGGGGATGGCAATTTGTACCCCTACTTGACGGGTAAGGGGTATTATCCGTAATTTTTTTGAGTGGAGTGCGGATCGAGGAGGGTATGCCCTCACTCCCACCTGCACTTTTTACTCTTACCCATTAAAAAGGGTAAAGGTAAAACCCGTACCCATACCCTTACCCTTACCCTCATATATATATATATATATATAATTTTTTATTAAGATAAATATTTACCCATAATTTACCCAAGATTTATTTTTATTGTGATTAATTTGAAAATAATACTTTAAATTTTCGCTTAATATATTATTTTAAATTTTATTTAATTTATATATATATATATATTTGATAAAGCATAATATTATCAAAATTGGATTTTGGATACATATTAAGAATCATAATTAACTTAAAAAATCAAACATTATAAAATAAATATAAAAAATAATTTATAATAATTTATTTTATAAAATATAAGAACATCCTGAAAAATAAGATACTAATAAAAAATCAATTGAATATAACATATGAGAATTACTTATAATGTTTTTTATATTCAAAATCTCACTAGATATTTATAAAATTTGGAACTATATAAAAATATAAATAATAGATATATGAAATAATTAAAAACAAAAACCAAGATAGTTAAACATAAAAAATAGATAGAGTTACCATTGACACCAATGAAAATCAATAAACTTGTTATTTTATATAAATTAATTTGTTACATATAATTTTTATGTGATTATATAAGTCAAGATAAACAAATATATATCAACTTGCAATTTTGAATTTATGGACATGTGTTTAAAGATTGTATTGTAATGTATTATTATTATTATTATTATTATTATTATTATTATTATTATTATTATTATTATTATTTATACTTACATTTATATTTAATTTGATAATTTGAATAACGGGTAAGCGGGTACCCTGCGGGTGTACTTGTACCCTGCGGGTAAGGGTAAGAGTATGATTTTTTTTTTATCCTAGAGGATACGGGTAAGGGTACAGGTATGGGGTAGGGCTTACGGATACGGGTAAAAGTTTTGACATACCCTATCCATACCCTACCCATTGCCATCCCTACTTCTCTGCCAGATATATATATATATATATATATAATAGACTAGGCAAATGCTAAGTGGGGATCCAGCTCTCAAGTAATATGTGACTCATATATAGATTGAGAAATTCATAATTTTATTAGTATGAAAAAAAATTTATTACATATTTAATAAGTTATTTTTTATTATTTCTATATTAAAATATAACTATTAAAAATATAAGAAAATTCATTGATTCTCTTATGATAAAATAAAAATTAATATAATTACACGTTTTTTTATTATTATATGGACAAAGAGGTTTGGTGAATTGGCATTTACCAATTATTAGTTCTTACATGTATGAATAACTATCTCAATGGGTCTTCTCAAAGAATGTGATTTTAGGTGGCAAGTATAAGAGGATTTGGTCCACACACCAAAAAAAACCTGTATAATCAAAGATAGAACTAAGGAGGGTCATGGAGTAAATTTTTTTTAGTGGGTACCGAACTTTGTCATGTTTTCAGTTTGAGAACTAACTTTCAATTTGTATCAAAATGAATACAAAGTTTTAATTATGTTTCTCCGGTGCGGCAATTGGGAGATTATGGTCACAATCCAGTGATGTGGATACCAGAAATGTAACGTAGATGCCCAGGAACTCCGTCAACAGCTTGCCACCTCAACGACTTATCACTACCCTCTTCTTTCCCTCTTTCTTCCTCCTTTTCTTCACCTCTTTCTTTCCCAACCATATGGTGAACTTTTTATAAGGTTTTTTAAGTGAATTAATGGTGGATGTGAGTGAAATCGATGGTGTTGTTTTGTAGCCGAAGTGGAGGATAGGGTGGGGAAGTGGCAACACCCGTTCTTTACGTTGCAGGATGAAATCGATGTTGTTCTTCACATTACTGGAAGAAGCGACGCCTCACCCTCGAATAGATCTCCTATCTTGTCTAAATCTCGCCATTAAGTATTCCAATTTGCAGGCTTTATTTTTTTTTTAAAAAAAATCCATTATGGTTCTCTTTCAGATTCTCTGAGTGATGGTGATGGGAAAGCTTTGACCTTTTTTTTGGTTAAAAAATTGGTAATGATTGGGTGAACAAAGATTGTAGTTTATATGTTTGATGAAATGCCGCTTGAGCTGACTGGAGTGGTTTTTGTTTGTGATTTTTCAGAGATGCGGTTGCTAGAAAGGAGCTTTGAGGAGGAGAACAAGTTAGACCTCAAGAGGAAGACGGAGCTTGCGCGATAGCTTAGGCTATAGCCCTGACAAGTGGTCGTGTGGTTCCAGAACAAGCGACCTGTTAGTGCTCAGCTGGTGGTCTAGAGAAGGCATGGCTGTTAGGGCTCAACTGATGGTCAGGAGGGGAAGTGGTGAAGAAAAGGGGGAGAAGGAGGGAAAGAAGAGGGTGGTGATGTGGCAACCATGTGAAGGAAAAAAAGCAACCATATATAAATCACTGAGGTGGCAAGCTGCTAACGGAGTTCCTGGACAACCACGTCACATTTTTGGCGTCCACATCACTGGATTGTGATCGGAATCCCCCAATTTCCCTGGTGAAGAAACAAAATTAAAACTTTGTGCTCATTTTGATAGAAATTGAAAGTCAGTGCTCAAATTGAAAACATGGCAAAAATTCGCACTCCACTCAAAAATTTACTTGAGGGTCATGGCACCCCTTTCTTCTTTTCTCACTATTTTTTTTGAAAATATTATTTTTCCTACAAATTGATGCATATAATCTAGGAGAAATTATACTTTTACAAGAAAATTGTAAAAGTTTAATGTTTGGCTCTTTGATATTTACGAATTGATTTATATAGTATAATTTTTTTTGTAAAAATCTATTGTTTGACCAATTTTTTTTTACTAATTAGTAAATATAGCCTAAAAAAATTTATAGTTTTAGAAGAAAAAAATCTTTACAAAATTTTATTTTATTTTTTCCCTTAACATTTTATAAATTAGGTTATATGATAACAATTTTTTTTACAAAAAATTTATTGTTCGGCCCTTTTTTATATAAATTATATATAGTATAAAAAGTTCTAGGAAAATATTTATAAGAAATTCGGCTCTATCGTGTTCAATAATAAGTCTAAAAAAATCTTCCATCCACGCAGCTTTCTCAGGGACTAAAACATAGTTGTGGCACTATGATGCATTCCCTTGACATAGTCTCCTATGCCCACATCTAGGGTCACAATGGCTAGACCCACCTCAAGAACTAGTTCATGAGCACTGCCTTGCAGGGAACCCTGAGCCCACACCTCTAGGTTGCGGGGCTTGCTTTGATACAACTTGTAAGAGGATTGTGCCCATACACCAAGGTACCGTTTGGATGATGGAATGGGGAATGAAAAACTTTTAGAGGGGATGTGAATGAAAACTTTGGAGGGGATGGGAATGAAAAACTTTGTTTGGTTGAGAGAGTAATTCATCGGGAATGAGAAAAAGTATATAAGTAATTTATTAGAAATAAAAAAAATAAAAAAGAAAGATAGTGTATAATTACATTTGTGCCCTTAATATAAACAAATAATACTAAATAATATAGTGAGTTTTTCTTTAATAATAAATAGTTTTTATTTATAACAATATTTTGTATTATTCATATTAATTATTATAGTTAACTAATTAAATCAATCAATTATTTTAGTTATAAAATATTTAATTATGTTTAAATGTTTAATTAGTTTTCTCACTTTATGATTTAATTATTATAATTAACGGTTAATTAATAAATTTTCTTTAATTATAAATATTTTAAATATCATTTATTAATTTTAATATTTAAATTCAATATTTAAATAACATATCTTCATTTAATAATTATTGGAATTAATTATACTAATTCCTAATTAAATTAATATTTTTTAATACAAATAATTTGGATTAGGGTAAAATAAAAATTTTCCGTGAAAAAATACCCATTACCCCCAAATATTTATTTATTTAATATAGAATTATTATCTAATTATTATAAATTAATTATTTTAATATTAATATTATATATATATATATATATACATTGGGAGAGGGTAAAATTGACATTTCATGTCCATTACCCTCTCCCTTCCCCTCATTCCCCCCAAAATTGGGGGGAATGATGATCACCCTCCATGGGGTGATAACATCACCCCATGGAGGGTAATCAAAGAATCCAATGCACACCCAAACATGGGTGTGCATTGGGATTAGTAATCATCCCCCTCTAGAGGGGGATGATTACCTCCATCCAGACATATTGTAAAAGACTGCCCTGATGAAGAGTGTGTACAACCTCTTATAAACCCAAAGATCTCGTAGCACATAACTAATGTAGGGTTAAACTTGGTTGTGGCACTTTGATAGCTGGTAATATGTTAGTACATTTTATTATAATATCTAGTGAAAATCCTAGCGATAAAAAGACAACCCCCTCAAGAAATAATTGAGAGAGAGTTTGACTCCCACCAATGTTTTTAAAACCGGACCGGATAGTGAACCGATCTCATATTTGGGTCACGGGTCAGTCGGTTCGACCGGATGACCCGTTTTGGTCAGACCGGATGATGTCATAAATAAATAATTATCTTAAATATTATATCTATATATATATTATATACATATAATAACAAATTTTATTATATTTTTAATCATAATTATCTTAAATATTTATTTTAATATCATTATGATTTTATCATCAAAATGGTTGAAAATTCAAATAATTAATCTAGATAAAGCAACAAATACAACTCCCTAAACCTTTTATTTCTTAACCTATTAATCATAAATGGATGATGATAACTACATAAATTAAACCACTAATTAAATTACTAATTATGTAAGGATGAGACAAGGCATGAAAAAACTTCAAAAACAAAAACTAGAACTAAGTATGATTAATTTAATTCTCATTTTTGATTATCATTACCATTAAAATAAAAGTATAAAATAAAATAAGTCCTAAATGATCTATACCTCTTAAACAATTTACAGTTTCTGTTTATTTTCTCATACCCTCTAAACTCCAAAGTTCCAAAAATCCAAAACAATATTTTTGACAAATCAAGACTCAAAAGAGCATCATGAAATCAAAAAGAAAAAAAGAGCCAATTCATGCCCTAAGTCCTTTCTTACAAAACCAAAAACAAAACAAAAGTAAAACAAAAATAAAAATAAAAATTGAAAACCGGGTTCCATCCGGTTTTTGTCCCGACCGACGGTTCACCGGGTTTGGCCGGGTTTGACCGGTTCAAAATTTGGTCAACATTAATTTAAAATCGGACCCGGGCATGGGCGGTTCCTGGTTTTTCTTGTCCGACCACCGGTCCGGTCCGGTTTTTCAAAAACATCGACTCCCACATTAAAGGATTAATAGATATTCACAAAATAGATTGAAGCATGCCAAGCCCCCTATTTCGCAAATAATACGACTACTGAATCTTTCTAGTGTATATTTATCTCTATATATAAATTAATAATATTTTTTTAGTCAAAGGCAACAAAGACCTGTTTTTATTTCTATCACGTGTAAGTTGTTGTCTTGAATGCGCCTATCAAGGGGCATACACTCGTGAGTTATTCCATCGAACGTGCTCTCACCTCGTGAGGTGCAAGCATCACCAGGTGAGTTAATTTCTTCAACGAGGATTCAAACTCTCACCACCCACATGCCCATATTATTTGTTTGTAATAATAATAATAATAATAATAATAATAATAATAATAATAATAATAGTGTGAACAGGATGTTGGTCTGTACATGGTTTGTGTTCCGTTATTTAAATGGGTTTATCTTTGGATAAACATACTTTTGGATGAGGTTGTGAAAGACTTTCACGTATTTTATTAGCATAAATGAAAATATGAAATGTATACCTATTGATGCTTTGTTAGTTGTTCTACTATAATTAATAAAAATAATTATGTTTATAAAATGACCTTTTCACTGTGATTAATTAATTGATTATAATATTTATTTTTAAACTTTTTGTACTTTTTTAAAGATTATATTTTTAATTAATTATAATAAATTATTTTTTAAATAATTATGGGATGACGGTTTTCCATGAATTTCTTGTCACGTCATTTGTCCTATTTCATTGTGAATGAAGAAATCCCCAATCCAACCCTCATCCAACAACCAAATGTTGCCATGATGTGCAATATCTCATTTACAATTTAAAAAAAAAAATTATATACATTAAAGAAAAAATTATAGAAAATACAGAGGAAGCGAAACAAATAACATAACAGCCACTAATAATGAAAATACTCTCATCTGCAATTTAATATGATTAATATATATATATATATATATAATTTGAAATCATCAAAGGAACATATAGCTTGATTATCCATGACATTAATTATGAAGGATTTCGAAAAGTTGTATAATGAGATAGAGTAATCTCAATTAGGTTTTAGAGCTAAATTGAACCCGTACTTTGCTCTTTTTAGATAAAATTCGTAGTAAACTTTATAAACAATGAAGCTAATCTTTGTACATGGTTTTTAGATAAAATGAATTTGTGTCATTTATGAATACTTTATAAATTTTATAAATAAGTTTTTACATTTGAATAACTCATTTGACTTATACAACTTATGTATTACATTTTTGTTTGGCTACCTATAAGTAGCTATAAGTAGCTGTAATATAAGTCGTTTTACATGTAAATGACTGTTTGATTTGCTGTAAAAGTTCCACTCATATAAGTGGACTTACATCTCACCCACTTTTACATCATTTCAACTTACAGTAAATTTTGTTGTAAGTTGAAATGCAGTAAAATAAGTGTTATCCACTCACCATTATATTTAATTATAAAAATATTTAATAGAGTAAATTATCTTTAAATTTAATTATAAAAATATTTTTAAGTAATAAATTATAAAATTAAAGAAACATTAAATATTTTTATTATTTAATATTTATATAATTAAAAAATTTTATGACAAAAATATTTTTTTTATTGTAAATATTATATGGTTTTAAAAAATAATTATAAAAATATTTTTAAGTAATAAAATTAAATAATTATTAAATATTTTAATAATATAATATTTATATGATTAAATATTTTTATGAAAAAAATATTTTTTATTATGAAAATATTATAATGTTTTTAAAAATTAATTATAAAAATAAATAAATATTATATTTTTATAATTTAGTATTTATATAATTAATATTTATAATAATTATTTTTATAAATTTAATAAAATTAATTATAATTTTTTTTCAAGTAATAAAATTAAAGAAATATTAAATACTTTAAATTAATTAAATCAATTAATTATTTTTATTTAAATTAATTTTAATGAAGAATATTAATATAATAATAATAATAATAATAATAATAATAATAATAGGTAATGGAGTAATCTCACTCAACTCAGCTATAGAACTATACCTTTAAAACTTACATCAAACCAGAATAGTAAATGTATCATTCTTAGTTACAGCAAACCAAACAATAATGATGTAAGTTGAAATACAACATTTTTACTTACACTGTAATTTCACTTGCAGCACGTACGTGTAATTTTACTTATAGATAACCAAACAACCCCTACTAACAACCCTCATAGTCCAGATATGTAAAGTGTTTGTCTTCAAAAAGGCAAGTTCAAACTTTAGCTTATATAGAGTAAATGCATCGTATGTGTTAAGGTATTAGCTGAATGTTGTGCACGCCCTAACGTGATTTGTCTACTTTATGAAAAAAAAAAAAACTTATATAATACAATTAAGATAATTTAAGATTTTATACACTACTCACAAGTAATAAGCTAACTTATTATTATATGATAATAATGGATAGAAGATATATGAAATATCATTTAATCTTTTATATGTATAATTTTTTGTTTAATATTTCATATAATTTTAAAAGTTATATATATATATATTAAATTATAATTCATTCACTTTATTCAAAACACATGTATATATATATATATGTAAATTAATTATATATATTTTGGTTTAATTAATTATAAAATAAATTTATATTTTAAAAATATATTTCTGTATATTTATTTATATCCACACATAACAAAGGTATTTAAGAAACTAAACAAAATTTAAAAATTAATCAAGTGAATCCCACGTCCTGTCCTGTCATTTCCTTTGGCTAACCTTCAAGTTCATGGCAGGTAAAGTCGTAAGTAAAGAAGCATTTATGTTCCCTTGCAAAAAACGAAGCATTTTTGTTATTGCCCAGTGGCTTGCCATCCCAAGAAATAATTGAACAAGTGTGAGTCGTGTCGTGTGACCCACGCCCAAGAATAATAATTATTACTGAAATTCACTGTTCACTTTGTATATCTAATATGCTCTTTCATTCTCATCCATTCATTCCACCCATCAAAATCTTTGTTGTTAGACTTCTTGTTGAGACTTGTTGTTAGACTTCTTGTTGAGACTTGAGAGAGAGAGTTGCGAGGCAATGGCGATGATAGTGGATGCATTTGCTGGGAAGCTGGTGGAGGCTCACAAATGTCATTGAAGAGAGGCCATCATGGTGTTAGGGCGTCAAAGATGACCTCCAAAAGCTTCAGCGAAGGATGAAGAGGATCACATGCGTGCTCAAGGACGCCGAGAAGAAGAAGATCCAAGACGACACTGTCAAATTATGGGTTGATGAGCTGAAAGATTTGATGTACGATGCCGATGACATCATAGATCTTTGCATGATACAGGGTACTGGGCTTTTGCAAGATGATCATCATCATTCTCTGGCTGAGTCAAGTGCTACTGCCTCAACAAGGGTATGCTGGCACTTTCCATTTCTCTCTCTGTGCGCGCAGTGCGCGATTTCCTATGAGATTGCTGATAAAATTAAAAGACTCAATGATAGATTAACTGAGATATCCGAGGATAAGGATAAATTTAATTTCATAACTTCTTCTACATCAAACGATGCATATGTCATGAATGAAGCTTCTTATCTCCATAGTTCCTTCTTACCAGAATCTGACATTGTGGGATGGGATATTAGAGATGCTACCAAGAGTCTTGTTGATTTATTGGCCTATCAGCATGAACAGAAATGCCGTCTTTTTGCCATTATCGGCATGGGGGGCATAGGCAAAACCACACTCGCACAGTTGATATATAATGATTCCAAGATAAATGATGATTTTGTGTTGCATTCATGGATTTGTGTTTCAAAATTCTACACATCAAGGTCTGATTTGCTGAAGGAACTCATAAGAAATGTTGGAGGTACTTGTGGAGAGTCAACCACAGTTGCGGAGCTACAAAAAATACTTTGTGATGTCTTGCATAGGAAGAGCTTATTTCTGGTTTTGGATGATGTTTGGGAGGGAGATGTATGGCTTAATTTAATTAAAAATCCAGTAGAAAGCGCAACAACTAAATGTAGAGTCTTGGTCACCACAAGAGATAGAAATACTGCTGTAAAAATGGGGGCAATTCACATCCACAATGTCAACAAATTGCCGTTGAATTTTGGTTGGGAATTATTATGCAAAAAGGTTTTCACAAATAATGGTGAGAGTCAGAGAGATATTCAAAGAATGAAGGAGATAGGGATGCGGATTGTTGAAAAATGCGATGGTCTTCCTGTCGCAATAAAAGCCATTGCAGGTGTTCTTGTAACAAAAGATCTAGATAAAAGAGAATGGGAGGATGTACTTAACAACAATGCTTGGACTATTACAGGACTTCCAGAAGAGCTCCGAGGAGCGTTGTACTTGAGCTATGAATCCTTACCTTCAGCTCTTAAACATTGTTTCCTCTATTGCTTTCTTATCCCCTATGATCGTGAATTTTATCTTGAAGAACTTGTTCCTGAATGGATTGCAGAAGGTTTTATAGAAGATAGTGGAAATGTATCGATGGAGGATGTTGCAAAAGGCTATTATAGGGAACTAATTTGGAGGAGTTTCTTACAACCTTCTCCTTATGAAGCTCAAATCAAGTGAGATGCACAATGCATGATTTATTTCAGAGTTCTTGCTAGGTTTCTAGTAGGTGATGAAAGTCTTTTAGGAGATCCTCAAGCAGCACCAAGCAACACTTCTATGATAAAATTACGTCATTTAACAATTTCAAGTAATAGGGAGAGTGTGAGCATTCCACATCTTGATTGCCTTAGAAGACTATGGCTTTATACCCCTCCAAGTTTGGACACGCAAGTGATCGGAGGCCTAAAACACTTGCGTGTATTGACCCTTTGTGGAGACAAGATTGAGAATATCCCTGACAGCATTGGGGATTTATTACACTTAAGGCTTCTAAATCTAGGGGGTACAAAAATATGCAAGCTACCGGATTCTTTGGGAAACCTTATTAACTTGCAATTCTTGTTACTCAGTGATTGTGAGTCTTTATACATCCTTCCGAGAAGCATAACTAGGTTGTGCAATTTGAGGAGGCTCAATCTTAAATACACCCTCTAAATTATGTGCCAAGGGAATAGGTAAGTTAGAACATCTTAATCATGTGTCAGGATTTATTGTTGAAGACAATGGTGGTGATGGAGAAGGATGCAACTTGGAAGAGCTGCAAATGCTTAAAAAACCTCAGTCACCTTGATATGAGATAAGTTAGAGAAAGCAAGTAAAAGTACTCCAGTGCTCTTAAACAAGCCTCGCCTCAAAACTGTAATGCTTCGTTGCACGCCCGATAGTGGTGGTCATAATCAACAACAAGAGATGGATGAGATTGTACAAGTCTTTGATGAGTTATGTCCTCCACCAAGCCTTGACGATCTAGTAATTGAAAACTTTTTGGTGGGAGATATCCACGGTGGATGTTATCAAATTCCTTCAGTACTGCTTTTCTTGAACTGACTTATTTGCAACTTCGTGATTGCGCTAATTGTCCTCAGCTTCCCCAACTTGGCCAACTGCCCCAACTCAAGTATCTAAGGATCAAGGGAGCAACTGCAGTAGTATCAATTGGCCCTGAATTTCTCGGCAATGGAGAACTTGCAGCCAGTGCCTTCCCTAATCTTGAATACTTAGTATTCTTGGACATGATTAATTGGGAGGAATGGTCACTGACTAGTGGAGAAGGAGACAATGAGCATGAATCCAGCAGGCTATTACTCTTCCCCCGTCTCAGGAAACTTTTCATTGACAACTGCCCCAAGCTGAAAGATCTTCCAAGTGGCTTGAATCGGGGCTAATATCCCACATTTGTTCATTAGAAGCGCTCACAGTCTTTCAAGGGTCTCTTATCTCCCTGCCTTGAAAAGAACTGGAAGTTTATGATTGCCCAATGCTGAAGTGTGTGGAGAAGCTCGAGTCTCTGCAGAGCTTGACGCTGTTTGATCAACAAGAGAATAACACTATTCTCCCTCAATGGCTCATCCTTTTCCTCCTACAACGTGAAAGGCCTCATTATGATCGGTTCATCTTGCATTTGGTGTGCAGTGCCCAAGCATTGCATGACTGTTTGCAAGGTCATAGATACTGGTTGTTACTCCAGCAAGTACCACGCTTCACAGCCTATACAGTGAACCGAGACATGTATTTGAAGTACACTAAAGAACCATATTATTATGAAACCAACATCACTGGTATATGTTATTGACTTTATTACTCATAATGTCTCTACTATCCTTTGTACAACTTTTAAGTGCCTAATTGTTTATCAGAATTATAGTAATTTTATGTCTAATTGGTGGTGGCTTATATATGCAGATGAGGATCAGGAGCATGAAATCCTTTCTTTGAATTAGATCATTATCCATTACTGGTATGTATTCAGTTTGTTTTGAATTATTTATTTAGCTATTTTATGATCAGGAAGTGAGCTCATCGCTAGCTAGATAGCTGGTTCTTTTTGTCTTTAGAATGAATTGTAACATGTGTGTGTTTGTTGTTTTAATTTCCGCAGCCAAAATAATATGTGACTTGATTAAAACTCAAGTTTATAATAACATGATGGTTTCAACTTACTTGAGATTATGTGCAAGTGTTCTTCAATTTTCAAAGTGAGTTGAGCTCATGAAGCTTATGGAGCTCTCTGGAGGGAGAGTGTTCTTGTTTCTTTGTAAGTAATGTAATAATTAATTTTTATTTTCATGTTTACCAATATATATATATATATATATATGTTTATCTACTGTTGATAATATTAAAATTCCAATTTGATCTTGAGCAGAGTATATTGGTGGATTTAATTATATGATGTGCGACTATGCATACATGCAAGGAATGGTGCGATTGATTGATCCCTCAGTAACAATTCAATCTGATGAAGAGGATTCTCAGGAGAATTTTATGTCTGATTGATGGCTTAATTATGCAGATAATGAGATGTGACATTTATAATGATTAGTATGTATATATATATATATTGTATGACTCATTACATTTCTACTACAAGATAGTTCTTCATATCTTTACAATTGTGATATGTATGTTCTTGCCGAGAACTCTAGTGCTTTGGTGCAGGCCTAACTCTGGTGGACATATACTACAATATCAAAAGTCTCATGACGATGAATTCCACTTGAGCACTTCATCAGTGTTTGCAAGTGTGTCCATATTGATTGTTCCTCTGGAATGTACCCTGTTTTGTAGCCTGTGCAAAGGGCGGAAGCATGTGTTTTAAGTACTCCAAGTAAACATTTTTCTATCAAACAAATCTTGGTGAAAATATATCAATTGGTATGATCCATGAAACCTCTTTGTTCAATTTATTTTTTTCTCTCTCTCATGCCTATATATTGAAAGTGTCTAATTGGATCAAAATTATGATATGCATGCCTCATGGTTGCATAGCTGCTGCATATGTATGTCTTATGTGTATTCATTCAATAACTTTTGAATTACTTATTTATATAATTTATGATTTGGAATTAAGCGCATCACTTATTTAATTCTATTTTGTTTACCCTGTATTGTTTTTCACAGGTGGAATGGTAGATTAACAAATTTTTATGACAAATATGTGAATTTATTATTACTCAACTGCATGACATGCTGTTTGAGAGTACAAATCACTTGGGTTCTTCTGAGGCAGTTATATCTTTGCTGATATTTAAGTGTTGGATGTCCAATAGAACTTCAGAAATTATTATGGAGCATGGCTTTTGTATATGCAATTCTGATGAATCGAAGCTCTCTGGAGGGGAAGGATAGGTTGTTTCTTTGTAAGTAATGTGAGACAGCCTAATAATTAATTCCAATTTCTTGTTCGTATGTTCTGAAAATATATAAATCAGCTGCTAATAATAATAAAACTTCTATTTGTTATTGAACAGAGTGCCGGTGGATATATATTATGCTTGGAATGGCTCAGGTGAACAGAGTACTAGTTTTTATTTTACTGATTTCTTTGATTTCCAATGTGAGTTGAACTTGAAACTAGATAACCTCCTTGTTTCAGATTAATTAATTTGCACCGTGAGTTTTGGAGATTGATAGAACGGCATGTGAGCTCTTTAATATTTGATTTCCTTTACTCATTTTTGTGAACATACTTGTTTTTCTGAACATTAATGAATGACAGTTTCATATGAGTTAATTATATAGAATGCTTTTTTTTCTTTGAAACTCATGATGTTACAGAATATGGTACATATTCTTTTCATGTATGTGTGAGCTGGTGGAAATATCACATGTCAAAATTGAAATGTCTATTTGATATTGAACAACAGAATTGATTGGTGGCTATGCAATTCGTTGGCTAAACTTCAAAACGATGAAAATGAATCCAATGTGCAAGCACATCATGATCAAAACCAAGATACAGCACTAATTCTGGCTCACAACAGAATTGATGAAAAGAGGATTGCTTTAAGTGTTGGTGTTTACTTTGGGGCGGAATTTGTATCTATTACAGAACCCTTTTTATTTTTAAGAGAAATATGGGGAAACCATGGATAAAACTCAAGTCTGGTTGGAAACTGAAATAAAATACCAACTCTCAAGTTGGAGAGGTGGTCAAACTATATATGAAGCTCTTATTTCTTATGTAAGCAAAGCATGAACCAAAGACAGTGTCCCTGATTTTATAGTTGTAAATCTCAATTTTATTTATTTTAATTTTATTTCATTTAGAGATTGACAACAGGTACAAAGATATGTGAACTGATGTAAAGTGCTTGATTGTGAGATGTGTATGTCTCTGTATATATAGCAGGCACTTTGTAAATGTTGTAATCAGATTCCGGCTCAATAGATGGTCTTGCGATATCATATGTTGTGATATATTGATATTAAACTTGAAAAGCAACTAATTTTTTTTTTTATCCAAGTAAATTATCTTCTGCTTTGGGTTTGATCATCGAGTTTAAATGCAGTACCTACTAATAATCATCCAAGTAAATTATTCATATGTTGTGTTATGCATATGACTACTTCAGGAATTAGCACATAGGAAATATGCATAACACAATAAGGATGTGTTTGGTTGTAAAAATAAGTTGGGAAAATCCAGTTTATGACAAGTTACTTCAACCCCTCCAATCAAACATCCTCCAAAGAATAACTTGGCTATAAATTTTAATTAATTAAATAAGTAAAGTGATTAATTAATATTAAAAATTATTATGGTTATTATTGTTGAGAAATGATGACAAACCACTTTGAGGGTGGAGAATCAAACTCTTAACCCAGGGCCGTGGAGATGATTATATTATCAATACATATCTATCATTAATTGAAGTAATATAAATTAAGTTAAAATAGTTTTTAATTATAATTTCAATCTAACTTTGAATCAACTTGGTATGTAAATTTCCCTCCAAAACAAATTCAAACTTTCAAATACCTAACCTCGTTTATTACAGCTAAGTCCAAACCTGACCCAGCATCAACTGAGGGAAAGACGAAACCAAGAAAAGATGAGGATTTAGGAAAAGACATAATACAACAAACTGTATCCTTGCGTGCTTACATGCTATGTACAAGAAGCTAACATGCGTGCACATATTTAGGGTTAACAAGAGAAGGCTTATATTTCATATCATTAGAAAGATACTGTTTATCATAATTAAATATAAAATTTGGTGATGATGTCAAGAGAGAATACACTAGCACAAGAAATTACATTTTCTGCAATGTTACTAGCCTCTACTGCATAGGCCTATAAAAACAACGCAATTGGGTAATGTTAGAATAACAAATTAACAAAGACCAATAAAAAATCAGCAAAGATAAAAACCTAAGGTTAAGACATTGCAAATTATTCAAGACAAGTCATGCAAGAAGAATTATTGACAATGAAGCTTGCGGCGTGGAAGCCATCTCTAACAGATTGATTTTGGCAACCCATACATTAATCAGATTCTAAATAGGAGACAATAACACTTTCTGCATTTTAACCAACAATAAACAAACAAAAAAAACATGGTCCTATAGACATTGTCAATTATGCAAGCTGAAATTTAAAAATTTAGAGTTGTTAATTTGCTTCGCACCCGACAGGACCCAATTCCCCATCCCAACGGGGTAGGGTGGGGCTAAAATTCAGGGAATGGGTTGGGGCCATACCGGGATGTAAATCCCCGTTGGGGACGGGGAATCCCTTTCCCAGCCCCTGAATATAAAATTTAAATATTATGTATATATAAATAAAATGTTAGAAAATTATTTATATTAAACAATATATATTATTAAAAGATAATATATTTGATGTATGTATATAGTAAAAGTGACAAAATAGATAAAAAAAAAATATGATCGAAAAATCCTTGAACCAGGGTAATCCTTACGGGGACGGAGATGGGGAAAATTTTTTCCCTGTACTCAGGTTCAATGACGGGTCAAAGATGGGTTTGACAAGTAGGGGTTGAGGCTGGGGAATACATCTCGGTGAATCTCTGCCCTGTTGACATTCCAAATGAAATTTTCTTTTATCCCCATTTAAGTGCTCAAGAACATTTTGATTCCAAGCCATTTCTTTCAAAGAAGTTCGATAATTTAATATGACCAAAAAAGATAAGTGATCCAAATCTCTCACAAATTATGACCTAATCGAGTATAGTCAAAAACCCCCATCATGCCACATACCAAGCTATCACTTATATTTTGAACTGATCATTTAGTAATAACCTACCGACACCACGTGAAAAAAATGGAGAAATCCACACTAAAAACCCAAATATTGTGAAACTATTCAAAAACCAAGCATTTGAGAATAAAATTTTATAGTTTTAATATGTATAAATAAATTAGGTATAAATAAATTTTATAATTGATTATTAGTTATATAATTTAAATATTTGTTACACTTCCTGCCATGCATTTGAGAAATAGAAACATAGACAACCGAAACAAAATAAAATTTAATCAATTAAATAAGTAAATATGTGAAATTATATATAAATTTAGGAAGCTAAACAAATAATAATAATAATAAATAAAAAGTACAGAAGCAAAGTATATGTATATATACACAGATCAAATTACATATAAAATCTCTACCTTTTAATTAACAAAGTGACATGCATGGTTAAAAGAGTAAAAAAAATGGTATTTATAAATAATTCCAAATAATGCTTGTATCTTATAATTTTTTTTTTTTGAATAAGGTGGATAAATCACTAATTTATTAAAAAAAGAGAATACTAGGGAAGTACTAGGGTACAATAGTAGTAGGAAAAAAAGTTTAGAAAAATATAAAAGCGTAAGCCCTCACCGGGAGATGGGTAGAGCAGTAGAGGAAAGCATGAAAAATACTACAATAAAAGGGAAAAAAATCTGGATGCAAGTCAAACATCCGAAGACATAGGGCGCATTCGAGAAAGCGGATTTTGTATCTTATAATTCGTTAGCTTGATTATTGATATTATGAAAAAAAAAGAGTGTTGGATGAACATTTGCCTCAAGTTCTCAATAGGAATGACAAAGCTACATTATGTGATGATTCGACATGTCTTATTTACAAGATTATAAGATAAAATGTTGTTTGGATGAGCTAGCAATAATTGATTGCCCCCTCCTTCTCTCCAAACATAATGGAAAAAAAGACATTAATCGTCATCGATGTCTCTGACATACGTCAATACTGATCCAATTTAGATTCATATTATTCAAAATAAATTTCTACAACTGGCCTTTAACAAGCTTTATGATCTGAAATATTGAATTGATCATCACGGCTGCACATGAAAACATACAAGTTATCTTCGTGAGACTCTCAAATTTATTGATGTTGCATAGCTTATTAAATATTATGTTATAATGACATGACTTTTGAAATATTATATTGAAAGAAATAGTCTGAAACAATATGGTATTGGAAAAATTAGTTTGGATAAATATGAAATTGATTAAGCATTAAATTAACCAATTTATTGACCCAATATAAATAAAATAAATTTAAAATTTAAAATTTCATATTAACAAATTCAAAATGAAAAAAAATTTAAATTTCATTCACTTTATATGAATTTTTTAAACTATGAGATAAAAAAATTTGACTGGGCGGTGGACACGGCAGAGGTAGGAGATGTCGCTCCACGACGACCTTCTGGGTGAAGTGAGAGGCGGGGATCGTGGAGGGAGAGGAGGACAAGGAAGAAGACAGGGTTTCTCACTTTTGCGACCTTCAGGAGGAGCTCACCGTAATGGAGGGGGGCGACTAGATTCAAAAATTAGTTTAGTAAGGCCGGATACTTCCTTCGCTCAAGCTGTCAGCCCGCCAAGGGAGCTAAGGGGCGAGGAGGAAGGTCGGTCAGTGAAGGTGACGGCTGAGGATACTCAGAGACAGGAATGGGTGACGATTACCAACCGGAGAAAGAGGGCTAGGCCGCCGTTGGAGCCTACGGGCTCAGAGAGAAGTGTGGGTTCCTCATTAGTGGGTAGCAAACGGCAAAGGTCTCCACCTCATCTCTTGACGTGTAAACGATGTGTTGGGGGCATATGGCTGTTGGGTGTCGGGTTGAGCATCAGTCTATAGTTGTGAGAGGAGGAGTTGATTGGCTTCATCCTTTTCAAACTCAGATTTCTATCTCTCTCCCCTAGGAGACGTCGAAGCTGAGAAAGGAGCTCTCAAAGCTTATTGTTCTTGACGTCTATCTCTGGTCAGACGAGTGAGCAGATTCTCTTGGATTTCCTTCCGGGGGCGTTAAACACGCCCAGAGTTGATGCAGTTTACGAGTTCCGGGAAAATTCTTTTATTGCAACCCTTAGCAGTGAGGAAGAGGCTGTAAAAGCTAGTAAGATTGCGGAGCTCAGCCTCCCCTCGAGGATGGGACCGTGTGTTCTATCCATTTCTCCATGGACGGTGGAGATAGGATCGATCGGTGCGGCGTCTGGTAAAGGACAAGTCCTGCTCATCTAGAATCTTCCCCTTCATGCTTGGACTTGGTCGGTACTCGTTGAGCTCCTCAAACCAATAGGAGAACTGGTAGCGATCCCACAGCCGAGTAAACCACACAAGGCATTTCTCTCCGTGCTGGTTCGATGTCGGCAGAATTTGCGGCTTCCGGTTGAGATCTCACTGAGTTTTGACATGAGGAGGTTTATTGTTCTTTTAACTGACAATCGGCTACCTTTCCCGACATTCCGGCGAGATGATGTGATGGAACAGAGCTTGAATAGAGCTCGGAGAACACAGCTGAAGATGTGATGGAATCGCACAAATTCCTCCGCTTCAGAGCTTCTTCTAAACCGTTACAATTAACCTTAGAAAACGAAGACAATGCTTCTTTCTCAGAGCTTAGAATTTGTTTCACTGGGAAATCAAAGGCTATTAAAAATACGGAAATCATTGATGGTTTCCAATCCAGTTAAAATTTTAAGATGAAAATCAAAGGCTATTAAAAAATACGAAAATTTGCAGTATGTATTAAATCGGTAGTTCATCCAACTATTTTTAACATTCAATAAGTTTTTTTTAAAAAAAATCATATTATTGATGGGGATCGTTTTGTTTTCTTCCCCTTTTTTTTTTTAAGTGTATTTAAAATTTTATTTTAGAAATAACCAGACCAATAAAAGAAAGTATCTTGTATGCATGGATAGATAACAAAATATTTTATATTGATTGAAGACCAAAAACAATGGCTTGTGAAGTTATTAAAAAAAATATTTTGATGGTGAGATTGAAAATGGTGACTTATGATTATGAATCTATGATTATCAAATGGTGACATAAAAAAAAAAACAAGAATCAATTATGGTTATGATCATCAAATGCTAAATATCAATAATAAGATACATTAAGGAAATTTTGACATAATAGGAATGCCATGTGAGCTACATCACGTCGATGCTGTTTTATGACAATTATGATAAAAAAAAAAAAATCTTTGACCCAAAAAAGAGGGTTTTAAAGGGAAAAAGATTACTATTTATAGTATATTTAATTAAATATAGTGAGTTTTTAGTTAGAGGAGTGAATATAATGATACGTGTTTAGTTTTCCATGTAATTAAATATAGTGATTAGTGTTTGCATAGTTTTTTTTTAATGTGATTAACTATTTAATTATATAACTAAAGGTATCATTGAAAATATAACTAAAAGTTATTTTAATAATTATAATCAAATTCTCTAAGCTGGTTACTCTCATATATTTTTTCACTGTAAACAATTAATTTTAATTTATTTTTTTATAAATTACATAAAATAGTATAATATTTTTAATATATTATTGAAAATCTTATTCGTTAATGTAATTATTCCCATTATTAGTTAAATAGCTAATTTGAGATTTATCTTTAAAGCAAGCATTTTTTTTTAAAGTGTAATGTTTATTACCCTATTCAAATTATAAAAATAAAATTTAATTCTCAATATTTATTAAATAATATTTATTTTAAAGATTACTGTTAATAATATTTATTAATAAAAATCAAATCATTTTTCACTTATATGTCTCTAAAGAAAAAAAGAAATTACTCAAAAACTAATTAATTATATTTCATTATATGTTGATTGCAAAAGTTCACAGTGTTTGCACTGAGTATTTGTGTTGGTCGCAAACAGTTATAGTTTTTGAGACATTATTTGGGTTGGTAGCAAAAGCTAATAGTTTTTGAGATGATTGCATTTGGTTGTCACAAAATCTAATAGTTTTTTTCGACGGGTACATTTTGTTGTCACAAAAGCTTATAGTTGTTGTGACGGGTGTTTGAGTTGAGTTCAAAAGATTATTGTTTTTTGACAAGGATTTTTTATGGTTGCAAAAAGCTTGTTTTGGGACGCCATTTGAAGTCGTCGCAAAAACATTTGTTGTAGTGTGTATACCCTATCCTTCAATCCTTTTTTACTAGAGTTAGCAGCTTTATTTGAAATTGAACAATTAATGGTCGTGATCCCTGACAGGCAACATACTATCTTGATATCATGCAAAGAGTAGCTTCAGCCTGGTTCTTTCTTATATCAAGAATCTGCACTAAACAAAGCTTATAATTGAAGTGGTTGCACAGAAATCATTAGACAAATAATAAAGCATTATCCGGCAGTGCATCTTGTTAGAAGAAGAAAAAGAGAGTGGAACAAGTGTACATTCCTTGAACATGTAACATGAGTGACCCTTTGGGTCTACATATAGAACATGATAAGTATACATATACGTCTATACATACATATACATGCATACATACATATACAATACAATAATACATCTAACACCCCCCTCAAACTCAAGGTGGATCGTACGTCTTGAGTTTGGATAACATGAATAGATGGTGATCACGTGTCTGCGTCTTGGTAAAGAAATCGACCCACCGGACCTCTGTAGGAAGATAGTGAAGTGACACGCTGCAGGCACGTACATGACATCGTGTGAAGTGGGCATCCACACCAATGTGTTTGGTCGACTCATGCTTGACCGGGATCGGCGAGCAATCGAAGGGCTCCGAGTACTATCACAGTGAATAGGAATGGGAGAGGTGATCGGTACACCAAAGTCCTGTAGAATCGAATGCAGCCAAAGCACCTCCTGGACGGTAGAAGGCAACGCACGAACCTCGGCCTCGAGCACTAGACTTGGCAGCGATGGGATGTTTTTGGTCTTCCAAAACAACAAGAGAAGATCCAAGAAAGATACATGTAACCGATAGCGGAGACCCGATCATCGGGACAAGCGGCCGGGTAGTATCGAGAATAGGCACGCAGTCGAAGAGTGGACGAGGGCGTGAGTAGAAACGGACTCACGAGATACGAGTGCCACGAAGATATCGCAGATACCGAATAAGATGAGCATAATGAATGCAGTGGGTGCCTGAACGAATCGACTAAGGATGTGAGCGCATGGGAAATGTCTAGGCGGGTGACGACTAAAGTGAGACCAAGTCGCCAACCAAATGTCGATACCCGGAAGGATCGGATAAGGGAATCCCATTAGAGGCTCGAGTCGTAAATGTAACTCCATCGATTGTAGCGACAATATGGGTATCAGTCAAACCAGAGCGAGCAAGTAGGTCACGAGTGTACGTACTGCAGAAAAGACGGTAACCATCGGGATGAGAAGTAATCTCGATACCCAAGAAGTAACGGTCGACCCTAAATCGACTCATCAAGAAAGTCTCACATAACTCTACGCTTCACAAAGGTAATATGAAGCAGAGTCATCACCGATGAAGGATCATATCATCGACATATAGAAGAAGAATGGTTCGCCCTTACGAGAGGAAGAGTGAATAAAGACTGCCGGGTCATGTATGTCCGGAGTGAAACCAGCAGCCTCAACCACTGTACTGAATCTCTCAAACCAGGCCCGTGGAGCCTGTTTGAGACCATAAAGAGCGCGACAAAGACGACAAACAGACCCCCGGAGGCACCCGAAGGCCGGGGGGGAGGAGTCATGTAAACCTCCTCCTTTAAGTCCCCATGAAGAAACGCGTTCTTCACTCAGGCGATGAAGAACCCAACCACGAGCAGCTGACAGCGAACCAAAGTGCGCATGCAGTGTGCATGTGGGCTCATCGGGGCAAAAGTCTCCCTCATAGTCGCAGCCATACTCCTGCTGAAAGCCACGAGCAACCAAACGCGCTTTATAGTGCTCGAGAGACCCGTCAGAACGAGTCTTCACACGGTAGATCCAACGACAGGTGATGGGAATGGCATGAGGAGGAAGGGGAACAAGATCCCATGTATGAGTCATAGTCAAAGCATCAAGCTCCTCTGCCATGGCAATCCTCCACTCAGGTAATCGGACTGCTTCCCGGTAAGTACCTGGCTCAAAGACATCTGAAACACTAGTGCTAGTAGAAGCATAAGCGAATGAGGGGATGTAAAGGTAGAGCGATCACGTAAAGAATAAGTGTGAGAATGTACCTCGGGGAGCTCGGATCGATAGTAGGGAGAGTGTCGAAATGACCGATTGAGATGGAGGCTGCGAGGATCCCGAGCGGTGGTATGTGAAAGCGAGCAGTGGGTGAGCAAGAGGAAGCGAAGGAGGAGGGGAAGACACTGTAGGAGACTCAACAGATAAAGGAGGGGAAGACATTTTAGGAGAGTCAACAGATAAAGGAGGAGAAGACTCTACAGGAGAGGGGTCAAGAGAGGAATGAGAGAGAAACTCGGGCAGAGGGTTGAATGAGCGGAAGAGGAAGACACATGAGGGAGTATGCTCGATCGAAGGGGTAGGAAAAAGAAATGACAGAGGGACAAAGGGAGATGGGGAGGCAGTGGAAGAAGGAGAAGCATAGAAAGGTGTGGACTCATCAAAGGTGACATCACGGGAGATGCGAATACGATGAGTGACAGGATCATAACAACGATAACCTTTATGCTCAAGGCTATATCCTAGAAAAACACATGAAACAGACTAAGATGTTAGCTTTGTTCTCTCCCGAGGTGAGAGCAAAACAAAGCAGCGACAACCAAAAACACGAAGATGATCATAGCGGGGAGGTGTCCCATGAAGACACTCACCAGGACTACGACCATTAAGGTGAGGGGAGGGTTGTAGGTTAATGAGATAAACAGCAAGCGAGTCTTGTGACTTCAACCCAAAAAATGAGGGGGAAGAAAAGCACCAAGAAGAAGAGCACGTGTCGTCTCTAAGATGTGACGATGCTTATGTTCAGCGACCCCGTTCTGAGGATGAACCCCAGGACAAGATAACTAAGGCAAGGTGCCTTCAGAAGACAAAAAGGCACGAAAGGCATGAGAGGTGTACTCACCGCCAGAGTCAGACCGAAAGGTCTTAATAGAAGCAGAGAACTAGGTGTGGATCATAGCAGAAAAAAAGCGATAGATAGACAGTAACTGACTACGATGAGACATAAGATAAAGCCAGGTGAATCGAGTGTAGTCATCAATAAAAAGAACATAATAGCGATGACCACCTTTAGAGACAAAGGGAGCGGGACCCCAAACATCAGAATGAATGAGTTCAAAAGGAGTAGTAGTCTGAGACACACTCAAAGGATAAGGACGTTAAAGTTTCTTACCAAGTTTACAGCCAAAACAGACGGCATCAGAAGGAGGAGAGACAACCCCTAAAACGCCATGACGAACAAGCGATGACAGGCAGGACGAGACATAAATGGCCAAGACGATGATGCCACTTATAATGAGGCCGAATGGCGATATACTTGATGATGAATAGGTTCGAGTGACGATGGAAGACGAAGGGAATCCAACGCATAAACTCCATTTTGATGACGGCCAGTTCCAATCACTTTCCCACTGCGATCCTGCACATGACACGAGGTACGATCAAAGACAACATGACAATCATGATCAGTAAGCTGGCTAACAGATAGAAGATTCATGGATAAATGAGGAACATGAGAGACTTTAGGAATTGAAAAGGCACTAGAAGAGAAATGACCAGTAGAGGAAACAGGAATAAGTGTGCCATCAGCAGTGCGAACACGGGTGACGTGAGACGGTGAATGAGAATGGTGAAGATGGGTGGTATTAGGGGTCATGTGGATAGAAGCACCAGAGTCAAGAAGCCAGAGAGGACAGAAACTACCTGAAGCAGATGGAGCAACCTGAGTGGAACTCGCATATCCAGTGGAGTTCGCATGATAGAACTGTAGAAACTGTCGGAACATGTCTAAAAATTGCTGATCTGCAGGAGACATCGGAGTAGGAGAAGCCTGTACAGAGCTCACATATCCAGTGGAGTCCACCAGATTGGACTGCAGAAACTGTCGGAACATGTCTAAAAATTGCTGATCTGCGGGAGACATCGTAGTAGAAGCCTGTACAGAGTGTGCCCGGGTAAAGTGAGATGTTGGAAGAAGAGGTGGAGCCGGTGAAGAATCGCCAGGGTGAGCAACATACGGAAGCACAGCAGAAAAGTGTCCGGAGTCAGCGAAAGTACTAACCCCCCCTGTGGAGGAAGTCCGGAGATGGGTTCGTTCAGCACGAACAGCAGCAGATCCATAAACATTCATCTTTTTTTTTTTTATTTACTTCTGACAAGTGGTCACCATCACTTTTGAAAATTGGTCACTATGGAGAAGTTATGTCTACCATTGTCTGCCACTTGTTGGTAAAATAATATATGTATAAAGTGTAAATATATATTTATATAGTAGTGGGTCCCAGCATATTTGGAAGTGGGTGTGTGGAGAGATGCTTCCAATTTTGTTTGGAACGAAATGTTTTGTTTGAAATTGAAAGAGGGGAGTCTTGAGCGGACGAAGCGGGTGATGTTCGGGCGACGCGTCGGTCGCGATTTTTTATAATAATCGAGAACACTAATAAATCAAGAACTGCGGCGATGTGTACGGCGGGCGTGTAAGTAGCGTTGGAGATCGGCGACCCTCGATGATGGTGAGGGTGGTGATGGTGGCCGGGCGATGATGATGATGGTGGCGGTGATGGTGGCACGGCCGGGTCGATCGTGGGTGGGACGATCAAGTCGAGATAATGGCGCAGCGATGGCGGTGATGGTGGCCGGTAATGATGGGTCGTGATGAGGGAGGAGAAGATATGTGATATAGAGATGGCTTGCGAGTAAGATGGTGATGTTCGATTTTTGAATGAATGAAAGAAAGTTGGTGATGTAACAAAAAATTACCGATGAGAAACAGAGAGATAGAGGGTCGGAGAGGAAAGGAGGTGGTCTGCAAGAGTAGGAAAGAGAGAGGACTGGCTTTGCAAGAGAAAGAGGACCGATCGGTGCAGCAAGAGAGAGGAGTCAAGGAGGGCGACGGTAGTGCCGGTGGCCAGAAAAACCTAGGCGTCTGATACCATGTTAGAAGAAGAAAAAGAGAGTGGAACAAGTGTACATTCCTTGAACATGTAACATGAGTGACCCTTTGGGTTTACATATAGAACATGATAAGTATACATATATGTCTATACATACATATACATGCATACATACATATGCAATACAATAATACATCTAACACATCTATCAAGATCAAAATAAGCAGGGATAGGAGGAACCTAGTAGAAATATGATAAAGATGTGTACAAGTTCATCATGGTTGATAAGTATTTTAATTGTTTTCATTACCCAACATTTCTTTCTTCCTGGGTGATCAATCAACCTAGCAACAAAGAGCTTGTAAATTCTTTAAAACCCATAATCATCTGATATTATATCCTTGAATAAGGCCTTCTCATGGGAAAAGGTTGAAAATTGCCTGGAAAATTAGACAGAAAAGTTATAAAAATGTAAAACACCATCATCATTGTTAAATTTCATGATAAAGAAGTTGGAATTGAGATGATTATCCCAAACTCTCAGAAAGTTAACCAGGAAAATTTGTATAAATCATGAGCACCAAACTACTCAGGGCAATCTGTGAAATTGCAAATAAGCAACTTAACTACTTGAACCAAAAACTTTTGAAATGCATGATACAAATCAATGTTAAATAGATAACAATTCACATAGTGATTCTCATAATTATATCTCTTTGATTATAAAAGACATATCACAATATGAGATGATGGAAGATCAATTGAGATGGTGACACAACCTTAGCACATTGGTATTCATTTATTATAAGACCAAAAATGGTGTGATGTGTGATGATCACGATGGCGTGTGTGAGTGACTCTAAAATAGGTTTTGGAGATGATCAACTACCATAACTTGCACATGCTTGGAAACCTCCAAACTTAAGCAACCGGCACCCAAGAGAGGATCACATGCATGGTGGTGCTTAGAGATATAACAAGACTTGTGTTTTCCATCAAAAGTTTACATGTGCTGAGCTATTAACATATAGAATCCTTGTAATATCTGTCAAGTGAAATTGGGGTTTGGACAAGTTAAAAATCATATGAGAAAAGAGAAAATTTCAAAAACCTTGTGGTTTCCCACTTATACAGAATAAGGACAAAGAATTTTTTTTTGTCATTTTTTACCATGTGTTTTCCCAGTTAACAGAAAAGGAAAAACATCAGCCACGTTAATTGCTGCTTTCATGACAAGGGCAAGTCATCAAATCACATAATGTATGACTGATGTGGCAAGAAAAAACATATTCAGATGAGTTCATCTTCTCCATTTGAATAATACCCTTCTCCCTTGCCTTTTTTTTGTTTTCCCTCTATTAATCTTTCCCTCAAATCATATAAAGTATTACTTGATTTTTTTTATATCCTCATTATCGGTAAGTAAAATAAATTTTGAGTGGGTTTTTTATTTCTTTGATATTCTCAGAATTGGTGAGTTCTTATTATTTTCTGAATGTAAGTGGAACAAGCTATTTGGTGAACATGGCAAATTTATGTGATTTTTCTAACAAACAAGCAACCAAAGAAGCAAATGTTGTTATTATAAGCAATAGTTTAAGCTAAAGATAGTAGTGTCTAACGAATGTGTTTGATTATAGCTTCCAAGGGCAATTGTAATTCCCAACTATATTTTCTTTAGGTTTTGCTTGTATGGTATTGATTGTAATGTCATTGAAAATTAAAGAAGATGGTGTGTAAAATTTTTCCATCACAAGTGTTTGTCAAAATGTGTTTTTTTCTTGGTTAAAATACTTCTCAAGATTTTCATTTGCAAAAAGATCATAAGCAAGTTAGTAGAGCATGATCAATTGCTCAAATTAGATTAACAATCAGAGCTCCACATGTCTACAAAAACATGTATAACTTAAAAGAATATGTACAATTTAAAAGAACATAAGCAATTTATAGGAGCATAAACAATTTTAAAAAGCATAAGCAATTTAAAAAATCATAAACAACCTAAAAGAGCATAAACAATTTAAGTGAGCATGGACATTGCTCTAAATTACATTAACTCCCAAATCATTTACTCACCTGTGTACAAGAGCAAAAACAATATAAAAGATCATATGCAATTCAAAAGATCAAAAGCAATTGAAAAGAGCATGAACATTGCTCTAATTCATATTAACTCCCAAATCATTTACTCACATGTGTACAAGAGCAAAAACCACATAAAAGATCATATACAATTCATAAGATAAAAGGCAATTTAAAAGAGCATGAGCATTGCTCTAATTTATATTAACTCCCAAGTCAAATTCTCATCTATCTGTGATATATCACAATAGCTTCTAAAATTATATTTCAAAATACAAAACATGATTTGGCAATCATTTAAGTATGCCTTAATAAATGGACATATAATCATTACATCCTATAATGCCATATAGAACATATGATCAGAACTAGGTTGCCTTTCTCTTATGCAAATGTAGTGATTTATCTTCATGTTGCCCTACAAAATTTGCAAGTTGTCTGGCCCTTCTAAAATTATTGGAGCTTGCTGGTGGGATAGGTGGCCCTTGTACCTTGTGAGTGACCACCTTTTGTACACTTGACATAGTATGTGCATGGAATGTTGAGGTTCTACTTGCCACACATGTTTCATTATTTGTTGGTTGTAGTCAATGCATAAAAAACAAATTATTTAGGTGTGCAAGACTAATTCGCAAGCACCTTCTTCCAATCATACAACAAAAACACTATCTATCATGTAAAAAAAAATGAAGCTTCTAAACAAAGAAATGACAGGAAACAATACAACATAAAAAAAAGCATACTGATCTATTTACTCCAAAGTCTGTTCTAACAAGTGGTTGAGACATTGGAATATCTTGCCTACTCAAAGTAGAATTAGATTCTAGATTTTTTACTTTCATTGAGTTTGGGTTTTTCTATGGTCTCCTTTTTTTTTGTTGTAGATTCTGCAATGAAATACAGTATGCATCACAACTTGAAAACAACACAGAAAAGAACCTAGAAAGTAATATACAAAGTATATTAACTTATACATTGTTTGGTATATATATTCCATTTTCCTTTGCCTTTTGAATTCAATCTCTTCTTTGCCATGATGTTTCTCCTATAACAATAGCCTTACATCCTCTTAAATTGTGCCCATGTTGGTGCAAATTCTCACAAATTACATTACCACCAGCCCTAGAAACCTTGTAAAGGTTTTGCAGTTTTTCTAGATTTTTCTCCTTTTTCTCCTAGGTTTACTTGGGGGCTTCTTCATAATCCATGAATATCAGGATAATATGTTGTTTTCCAAGCATCTTGGCTAGGATCAGGTTGGATTGAATGGTTACATACTTCAAAATATGTTGCCTTCGTAAAAAATTGCTGAACATATGCCTTTGGTTCCTTTCTATTATTATAAATAGTAGCTATGGCATGTTTGCATGTAATTTTTGTAAGTTCCCACATTATACAACTACATGTTATTTCAGCCAATTTCAAAACTGATGTGGTATCATAAAAATCAAATTCGTACATCCTATGACTAGCATGTGTACAAAACAATTTCTACTATGTAGCTTAGGTTTTTCTATCATATCTTGATATTTAGGACAAATATCACTCTTATATTTTTTTTCATACTAGTTAGTTTCACATAAAACCTTTGCATTAATTTCTTCCTAATATAAGAATTAAAAAATTCACAAATGTTGTTTTGTAGAGCATCTGACTTAGTATGTGTTGAGAAATAGCACCTAGCCCATGTATAGGGATTATGTTGCATAGCCCACTTATATGCATTCTCATCCGTCTACTTCATTCTTGCCATATTGACAAACTCTTAGGGTGTGGGGTGTAAAAATATGTACATAAAGTTAAGTCTGTGAATACTGAAAGTGCACGGGTGGTCAAGTAATACCTCATGGGTGAGCACAATGGTTGTGTTCATCAGGGAACAGTAAGAGACTCCTTGACAGACACTTAATGGGTGTGTGAATATAAATATGTATACAAATAATGTCAAAGAAAGTCTGTGAATACCGCAAGTGTAAGGGTCATCAAGTAACACCTCGTGGGTGAGCACCATGGTCGTATATCCCCAGGAACGACGAGAGGCTCATATTACTTCCTTTTCACCTAATCAATAGTCTAAACGTTTAAGTTATTTTTTTAGTCTACTTCTACAAATTATTAAACAATATAGTGCAGGATCATTAAGCACAATTGAAAGGAATTAGGCAATTGTATGACAGTTTTCTTGATTATTACTTATGATATACGTTGAGTGTGACAATTGTGGTCTAGTATTAGACAGGGAGAATTTAAAGGCCTACTAGTCCCAATCTTTTGGCAACTAGGTCTAAATTACTAGGAACTTAAGATGAAATCTCTTCCTATGTTTTCCTTAAGTGCAAGAATTCCTTTAGAAGGGACAAATCAAACCCTAAGCCTAAGGGGCAATCAATCCCTAATCCATAAACCAAGTTATGCCTAATCTCTTAGTGCATGCATAGATCTAACAAGACATGTGTATTCTAATGTAGGGGCATATCTTCCTCACAACATTAATAAGATAAGCATTTAAGAAATACACAATGAATCACAAGAACTAGCAAGATTTATTGAAGTAACAATCAAGGTTCACAAGTAATCATCAAAATACCTAGACATACAATTCCCCTTGAATTGGAGTCCTATGGATCAAGAATAAAGATATAAATAAAGATTAATCCATACAAACAAGTAATAATGTATAAAGAATTCCTAAACTAACTCCCTCTAATAGATCTCCAAAATTGAGGTCGAGAGAATCCCAAGATTGAGAAGACGATGCTGAAGCTCTTCATGAACCCTCCTCTAATGATGTATGTTGAATCTCCCTTGGAAAACTCACTGGACTCTACTGAAAAAGTGAAGAAATTTGTCTCCATCCACTAAGATCTCCAAAACTCCAACTGTTTTACCTTATTCAGAAAAAGAATCCCCCCGAAAACAGGAAACCCTAGGATTTATATAGAATTAAGTCTGCCACACCTCACCATCGCCGTTGTGATTCCTGTGGTGAGTAAGTTATTGTGCGGACTCCAAGTCATGTCCTAGCACGGCTTCTCTGGGAGTTGTGTGGGTGGATCACGATTGTGATCGATTCACAACGGTTGTGGTGACGATGTTATGGTTTCTATGTTGCTCCCAGTGATTCCACACTGCCATGAATTGAAAACGACAGTGTTGAGAGTGGACAACAGCCGTGGTGAGATGTCACCATGGCTGTTATGAGCCATGGTGAAGCTATGATTCATCAACTAAGTCCATTTTCTTTTGAAACGCCCCCGAATTCACTTCTTTGGTCCTAAAATAGAAATAAAAGCTGTGGTGAACAAAAGAATAAAATTTCATACTAATTTGGTGCTAAACATGTAAGATCTCATGTTAAATGCAATATAAATGATATGGAACTTATGCACTTTTAAGCACTTATCACTCCTATTACTTCTTTTAGCTTAATTAATAGCCTAAAATTCAACATTGTTTCTTAAGTCTACTTCTACAATTTTATTAAATAATATAATTTAAATTGTTAAGCACAATTAGAAGGAATTGAGTAATTATATGACTATTCCCTTAACAATTACTTGTGAAATAGAATCAAGAAGTGACAATTCAATCAAGTATTGGACCGGGGGAATTCAAGGACCTATTGGGTCCTAATCTCTTAACAACCAGGTCTAAAACAATAAGAACTTAAGATGCAATCTCTTCCACCTAGCCTCGTATATCTACCTTAAGTTTAGGAACTCCTCTAAAAGGGACAAATCAAACCCTAATATAAAAACCTAGCTATGCTTAATCTCTTAGCGCATGCATAGATCTAACAAGACATGTGTGTTCTAATGTAGGGGCATATCTTCCTCACCACATCAACAAAATAATCATTCAATATACATGCAATGACTCACAAAAGACTAGAAAGCAGTATTGAATTGTCAATCAAAGTTCACAAGCAATCATCAAAGTATGTAGACATATAATTCCCTTTGAACTGGGGTCCTGTGGATTAAGAATAAGAATATAAATAAGATAAATCCATAGGAATAAAGAATAAAGAATTAAGAACTCCTAAACTGACTCCCTCCAATAGATCTTAGATGGTTGAGATTGAGAGAATCCCAAGATCATCTCTTCACGCACCTTACACAATAGATCTCCAATGGTTGAGGTTGAAAGAATCCCAAGAATTCTGGAACTTTGGCTGCTCTACCAAATTCTGTAAAAGAACCACCATTTGATTAGAAAACCCTAGGGTATATATAATATCGGGTTTGCTACAGCCTTCCCATAGGCATTGTGATGCCTGTGGTGAGTAAATTACTGCTTGGGCTTCAAGTTGAGTCTTGGCATGGTCTTTTCTAGGCATTTGTTGATGGATCATGATCGTGATGGTTCACAATGGCCGTGGTGAGGCCATTGTGGCTTTTGTGTTATTCTCTGTGATTCCACACTACCACAGCTTGATAATGGTTGTGATGGAAGTGGCCAACGGCAGTGGTGAGATGTCACCATTGTCACGTCCTGACTAGTGGGCCCACTAGACTTGACAACCGCCGTGACGATCTCGAGGAGGGACACTCTGTCACTCAGCTAATACACAAGGGTTCACAAATGCACAGGGAAGCAACAACAAAAACATCACACAACTGATACACCAAGGGTTTAAGAGTTGCATACTACAAGCCAACAACAAGGTTTCCTACATACTAGTGGATCCCGAGTCTCAACAACATATGCATGAACAAAATAAAAATACATGAACTGAGGAAAAGCAACAGAGAGAGTAGTAGTAAATGCTCAATATACTGCCACACCGCTGCACCTGCTACTTAAAAATGTTGGGAAAAGGAAAGAGGGGTGAGCAACTAACGTTACTCAGTGAGGGGATGTTAGCACAACCCAAATAGAAATACACCACAATAACAACATAAACTGCAAAATGATACTTTACTAATAAAATAACTAGTTTAGAACATGAATACATATAATAGCAAACTTTAATACAAAAATAGCAAGATAAAAATAGAATAAGAAGGCATTCTAACTTAATTAGGGTTATAGGATATCAAAGTGTGAAAATATTGAATATAGAGTTCCAATTTATGGAAATAAGCTATTCACGAAGCAAGACTTCCATAATAGACATTTAAATCAAAATAGTTCCCAATTATAAATATAACATAGTAAATAACATGAGTTTCACAATAAGTAAACATAATACTAGTGCCAAATCGAATTTATGGGAGACTGCCCTCCTAAGAGCGACAGCTGGGCTTCACCCCTTCACCATAAATTCAATATGACACAACAAAAGAAACACAAAGGGAGGAAATCTCAAACCCAGTATAAAGCAACACCCAACACTCACCTAGCATAAAGTGGTCTAGAAACCTCCCTAAACCTTCACTGCTGCCATGGCTAGGTTCAGAGCCATCAAAATACTCATGCCTTTGACGTTGACCCATTGATTCACCGTATGGTGACAACGGCTACCCAATGAATATCTAGTCAGGATTCTACACTCCCACCTGAACTGGCCCTTATAGTAATCAGCCGGTTTACCACGCCACCTCAAAAGGCTGGCCGTAGAAGTCCGCCTACTGCAACAGAGAATCACCATACAAACTCAACAATAAGCATAACTCCACATGGAGTACATTAGCCAACGCCAAACCAACAACAACAATACCTCAGCCATTTCTGATAAAAGCACAAGCAAAACATCAAGATTTTAACATAAATCAATATACAAAAATCTAACACAAGAAACAACCCAGAAATTCTTTCATTTGAACACAAATTGCATAAAAGAAGCACCAAGAAAATAAACTCCTTCTAGGGTTAAAACTTCTCAAAATCAATCATAATAATCCACAAAAACTCATTAAGTATGAGAGATTAAATAAACATATAAATATGGGTAATCTTCTAATAGAGTCATGCTTAATAGTCCCACTCACAAATTTGACGATTCCTCTTCCTCACAAGATAATCCTCGGCTAACTCTTCACCTCGAGCCAACGCTTCACCTCCTTGCCAATCACAACAAACAACATCAAAGATTAGTACAAAAATCCAGGCAAAGAAACCCTAGATTCCTTCTACCAAACAACCCTAGATCGATCGTAGGGTTGGCTCAAAACTAGGTCTAAAGGTTACCAATGAATTCCTAAGGGTTAGAGCTTCACTCTAATCCAAAGAAAGCGAAGAAAAAACATAAGCTTCTATGTGCTACAGTAAACTCGGGATTGATATGGTAACCAACAATGGTTTTCTCCCGATTTACAACACCTAAACAAGAAATTTCTATTCAAATAATCACACCAAAGAATAACAAGGACCTTGAATTTAATTTGAGCCTAAAAACAATCCAAACCAAGATGTATTTATAGGTTTTCAAAGATTTTCAAAAATAAAGAAATACGAGAAAAATACGAAAGAAAACCTTGGATAGAAGCTCCTACTAGGCTCAAGAGGATGAGAGGAAGAGAGTGGATGCTTGGATTACCAGAAAAGCTCGCCGAAAAAATTTTTCTCCATAAGAGGTGCTCGGCCGAATGAGAAGAAAATGAGAAGAAGAAAGAAAGAAGCAAAAAACAGTATCAGGCTGTTTAGAGCTAAAGTAAAACTAGTTATAACAACCATGCCCGTTGTGAACCGTGGTGATGCTCTGATTCAGCAAGTTAGTCTATTTTGCTTCGGAATACCCCCCTATTCGCTTCTTTGGCCCTAAAAAAGAATAAAAGCTCGTGGTGAACAAAAGAATGAATTATATACTAGTTTGGTGCTAAACATGTCTATTTTTATACTAAATGCAGTATAAATAATATGGAAAATATGCACTTTCAAGCACTTATCACATATGCTTCTCAAAAAGCTTTTTCAGTCTCAACAGAAGCTGCTGAACAAAGCAATTTTTTGTACTCAACTCCTTTGAATTTTTTCTTTTAGTTTTCATACATGTGTTTAAGATAAAACTTGTGCTCTACATTAAGCTTTAACTCATTAAATTCCTGCATCAATCCCTACAAATTAAGCAAAGTACCTTGTTAGTAGTGTAGGGGAATAAATTGGCTTTATCAAAATTAGCAAAGTAAAAATAAATATATGTATTAATCCCTACAAATTAAATGCCTATATCACTCCCTGAAAATTAAGCAAAGTACAACCCCCAAATTATTTAACCTCACCTTCTGTTGATCAGACATGAAAACCCAACCATTATCTTCTGGTCTACCAAAATCTTCACAGAGAATATTAAGTAACCATGGCCATCATTCCTTACATTCAGTGTCAACACATGCAATTTTGAGAGGCAACATATTCTCATTCCCATCCCTAGCTATCATACATAACAAATGCCCTCCCATTGAAGTCTTTTGAAAACACCCATCTAAACAAATCAAAGGCCTTATGCCTGAAAAATAACTCTTCTTTTGGGCTCCACACCTTATGTACATAAATTGGAAGACAACAAATTATCTTGGAATGCTTGCTACATATTCAATTGTTTGTGCTCCCTCACTATCATTTTCTTGTTCAACAATCAAAGAAGTATTGAATTTCAGTAGACTCCCAAAGATTCATTTTTCCAACAATTTCTGAATAGTCATATAACTTTTTATAGTTGGGATTTTTATCTCTTGTTTTAATAACATTTTCCATTGCCTTAGCCTTGTAGAATTTTGATATGAGAACATCAGCTCCACATTCTCTACTTACCCTTTTTTTGCATTATTAATGTATCTCAACTAGGATCATCCCTTATATCGTCAATGTACCTTGTAGCTATGTATTTCGAGTTCACCATATGACCGAAAGTTTTTTTTTTTTTTTGCAACTATGTTCTGCCATAAATGTCTTCATTTGAAATGAAGAAATAGCTTTGTATCTTGATGCATGAATTTTGAAGCCACAACTATCTTCAGAAACAGCAGTGATCCTTGATTTGGTGCTCTTTGTTAGTTTATAGGAATACTCTCTTGTAATTGTTCATGCTTATAGGGCTTTTCTAAACCATTTATGGCTGGAATATTTCATGCCCATTTCTAAATGTGGATTTTTTGCATCACCATTTTCATTGAAATTAACATGCACGTGTTTGCTTTTATCATTAGACCCTTGTAGACTAAACAAATCCTCCTCATAATGTTCAGGTTCATTAAACTCTTCCACTTCAGCTTCCTTTTGATTTACTTTCTCAAGAGAATCTACAGTTCCTTCCATTTTGGTAGCATTAGAAGCATCAACCCCATTAATGAATATGTCATCCTCATCTCCCTCAAAATCTTCATACATCCAGCTTGCATTACTTAAGTCTGAATCATCACAAATTTTTGTATCACTTGACTCTCCTGATGATTGATATGTTTCATATGAAGAACAATTGCCATGAATTGCAGGATGTTCACCAAGTTTTTTCATGCTTTGTAACATGATTGACTCGCCAAGTTTAGCTACTTCAGTAGGTACTACTACCACTGGAGAGTCATGCTCAACCATAAACACATCAATACTGTCATGGCCACTATTGTAACATACCATATTACTTGTATCAACATCATTCAAATCATCATTCAAAATCTCCTCTATTCCATCATAAGTAAAGAGTCTGCTATTTAAACCACATTCTTGCACCTCTTTTACTCCCAACATCTAGAAAATAATCTAACTAGGTGAGATAGGATATATAGTTAACATCTACTAACTTAATTGTCTCAATTTGGCCTCCATCATACATTACCTCATCCTCATTCCTCCACCTTCCTCCATAGTGTAGAACAAGGTCAACATATGACCCCATAAGACTATGTTATCAAAAGAGGATAGCAAAAAAATTGAATAAGGTTAATTATTCTTTGATTTGCTTTAAGAACATTCAATAGAAAATCAAAACAAAAAAAATAGAGGTTATTGCCATTGAAAGTAAACTACTTAACAACCAAATAAGCTAAGCTTTGCTTTTATTTACATAAAAAAAAATTTGGTAGAGATTCAATTCAAAGCAAAGTGCACAAGGTCAATATAAGTCCTAATGAAACTCTATTATTAAAGTGGAATTCAAAAAACAAAATGCTAACTATATAATTTCTTCACATCAATTCAAGATTTAAATCATGGCAAGGTAGATTGCTTGCTTGCATATGGAAATATATTAAACAATCAAATTAATCTTAATTGTGCTTTGATTTGCATGAAGATAATCCATGATTGCTCTCCTATCAATAATCAGATAAAGATTGACTAACTATTTTTTTTAGCTTGTCCAAATACTAAAGTCATAAAACATATGTAACTTGTGAAGACCAAACACTAACGCAATTAAGAAACAAAAAAATATTTATTGTAGCAATTACAAAAGTCTTTTATAATTAGAGTGCCTTCATATGCATATCTTTAGAATGACATGCACTTAGTTATTTAATAAGCTTATATGTGCAAGCATAAATTTTGTACTAACATTATATGTGCAATCACTTAGTTATTCTCTAACAATAAAATTCACTACATCCCAAAATTTGACACATCTAGGTCTCATTATATCACCTGAAATTGTCAAAACATCTACTCTCTAATATGATATATTACAAGAACCATGGAAATAAAAAAAATTGTAATTGAGATAAACTACCATCCAACAATTGAGATAAACACCAAGGAGCTTCAAGCACATCATGTGCTATGTTACTGGTACACAGACCTTGGGAGTCCATTACACTTATGCACATGAGTTCAACTTAGTTAGCTATACGGATAGCGACTGGGTGGCAATATGGATGATTAACGGACACTTTCCTACTGGTGTTGGGTGTGTGAAAATATGAATATATGAATACATAAATATACAAGTACATAATAAAATATCATAATCTAGTCCGTAATACCACAAGTGTACGGGTCATCAAGTAATATCTCGTTGATGAACACGAGGGTCATATTTTCCCGGGAACGGTGAGAGGCTCCTATTACTTCTTTTTCACTTAATCAATAGCCTAAATGTTTAAGTTCTTTCTTTAGTCTAGTTGTACAAATTATGGATATAATACAATTGGAGATGTCGTTAAGCACACTTGAAAGGAGTGGGAGTATGTATGAAGGTTATCTTGAATACTAATTATGATAGGTGTTAAGTATTAATTATGCTCTAGGAACAAACCGGGAGAATTCAAAGGCCTACTAGGCCCAATAAGCCATGGTGACTAGGTCTAAATAACTAGGAACTTAAAATGGAATTTCTCCACCCAGTTACTCAGATGGAATCTAATCCACCTCAGCCTCTTATGTTTGCCTTAAGTATGGGAACCCTACGAGAAGAAATCAATCAAACCCAAAGTCTAAGGGTCAGTTAATCCCTAATCTGGAAACATAGCTATACCTAACCTCTTAGAACATGCATAGATCTATCATGGCATGGGTGTCATCAATGTGGGGGCATATCCTCCTCATCCACATCAACAAAGATAAACAATTAAACCATGCAATGATTAAGAAAACTAGAACGATATATATATTGATCAATCAAGATTCATAAACAATAACCGAGGGACATAGATATACAATTCCCCTCCAATTAGGTTCTCATGGATAAAAGAAAGTAAAACATTAAAGTACAAAGATAGCTAGAAAACCAAATAATGAATAAATAAATGTTCAATGTGTTCCTAAACTAACTCCCTCCTATAGTTCTCCAAATGATGGGGATTAGTTGATCCCAAGGTTGTCCGGATGACGTGTGTCATGCGTGCCCTCCTTCAATGATGATCGTTGATCTTCTTTTGAGAAACTCACCAGAATCTGCTAAAATATTAATGAAAATCACCTCCAATACTCTTGCTCTCTAGAAATCCTACCGTCCTGACTCTTTGGCAAAAGAATATCTCCTTTAAATTGAGAAAACTAGGGTATTTATAGTAATCGGCTCTACCACATCCTCACCATGGGCGTTGTGATGCCCATTGTGAGTAAATTTGTTGCTTGGGCTCCAAGTTGTGCCCTTTCATAGTCTTTGGGTGTTATGCATCTTGACAACAGTCGTTATGGACTTCACAACTGCCATTATGGGGATGTTATGGCTTCTATGTTGCTACTAGTGAGCTCATGCTGCCACGGCTCGATCACGGTAGTGGTAAGTGTAGACAGAAGGCTTTGTGAGTTCCTAGAATGCCCGTTGTGAGCCCGTGGTGCATCTTTGATTCAACAACATGCTTTATTTTACTTTAAAACCTCCTCGAATTTGCTTCTTTCCACCTAACTCAAAAATAAAGGTCGTTGTGAACAAAAGAATAAAATTTTGTACTAATGACATGCTAAGCAAGTGCAATTTCATGCTAAATGCAATGTAAATAATATAGAAAATATGATTAGTTTAGCACTAATCAATGATCGAAGAAGTACTTTCGGGTGTATATTCAGGCTCAGCTCGGGTATAATCATTTGGGAATCCAAGAAGCAAAACCACACTATCTTGTCATTTATTGAAGTAGAATATGTTGCAGTAGGTAGTGCAGCATGCCAAGCTGTTTGGTTGAGGAGGCTTTTGGAAGAATTTGGAGTTTTTTTCGCTTGATCCTACACTTATTTTTTGTGACAATAGCTTAGCCATCTTCATTGCCAAGCATCCTGCAATGCATGGGAAGACGAAGCACATCGATATTAAGTACCACTTTCTTCGTGATCTTGTTGCTAATGAAACAATTAGGTTGGAATATTGCAGTACAAAAGTTCAGTTTGCTGATATATGCACCAAAGCCTTGGGTAATCAAAAATATATTAGCCTAAGAGATGAGCTGGGAATGAAGAGCTCAGCTCAAGGGAGGATGTTGAATATGAGCAGAACTTGTCTGGCGTGAAGCTAACTGGACATAGTAATGGTCAGATTTGTGGGTTATTGAATGAATTCGGCATTAAGGGCTGAGTCTAGAAGCTCAGTGCTTGTATGAGAAGAAGGTCAACTATTCATAAACTGTGTTTTGTACATGCATGGAATATCACCCTATCTTATCTTAGTTGCTTTTGTCTATCTTTATTTTGAATCCTTGTTTTGTGTGTTGTTTTATCTTATTATAAGCATGTAAGCTTTGTTTTTGTATCAGGTAAGTAAAAGTCAAGTTTCTTTCAAGGTCAGACACTTTACTTCTTTTACTTCTCTTCTTTTTCTCTTGCACCCCTCCTAAACACAAACATGGGATGGTTTTGTTGATGCTGGCATTGGAGGTGGAGAAATCATTGAGGCTTTTGAATTGGGAGAGATCATCAGGGATGGACCAAGGATCCAAAGGGTTGTCATCAAGGGAGATCTTCTGGAGAGAAGTTAGGCAAGAGAAGAAGTTATTAGGGATATAATTGAAAAAATTATCATAAAGGGTGACAATTTGGAGAGAGGTAAGGCTAGCAAGGGACGGGAGACTGTTGGTGATTTGGTTTTGTTGGAGCTATGACGATTTGAGGGAGGAAAGCTTGTTGAGGTTGGAGGGGAGGGAACCACTGAGGGACTTAGATCCGAGGTTGATTTCAGTGACGACGCCGGAGGAGTCACAAATGATGCCTTGCCATTTAGAGGTGCAGGGGTTGGAGTTGGGTTTCCAGGTGGGAGAAGTGTTGGTGAAGGATAGAGTGAGGGCGACTTTCACATCGGCATCGGCGCCATTGGAGAAGGAGAAAAGCAATGTAACGGAGAAGAAGATAAGAAGAAAAAAATATTATTATATTATCCACAATTTTTATTTTTTTAATAATATTTTATTTACCAAATATCACATTAGATAAATCTAACTACAAACATAACGTTGTCTGAAAATTGGACTTGATTTATTCAAAAAGATATAGTAAAGGGACAAAAAAGTTCAAATTCAAATAGGGGAACTAAAAAAATAGAGTAAGAAAAGTAGAAGAACTGATTTAGGTATTATATGTTTTGAGTAATATTTAAAATTAATTTTATTAATTTTATATTACGATTAGGAATATATAAGTAAATTATAATAATTTATTACATGCCAAAGAACAGGTCCCACATTTCAATGAAAGAAGATGTGGAGTTATGGAAGAATTCCTTAGTAGATGTCACTACACCATTTTAAATTTTAGAGACGCATATATAGAGTGGTTTTTAAAAAACCGCTTCAATAATCGTGTAATTTTTTTATATCAACCTATTTATAAATTAATAAATAAATCACACACTCTCTCTCTCTCTCTCTCTCTCTCTCACCCAACACTCACTCAAGCACTCTTTCTCCCTTCCCTGATCCATCTCCATTCCTCTCTTCACCATTGACAAGGCATTCAGATCATTCCTTGGAGCCTGATTTGGGTCTATCCTCCATCGCTCCAACCGCCAATTCTACTGAGACAACAACATCTATGGCACCGTCGACTTCATCTTCGACAACTCCATTGCCATCTTCCAGAACTATTTGATCTAACCCCGCCATGCAGCTCTGGCCAAAAAAATTCAGTCATTGCACAAGGCCACATTGACCTCAACCAAAACACCAGAGTCTCAATCTAGAGCTACACTATCAAGTGCGCCTCAGACATTGATGGCTTACCCACTTACCTCAGCTGGCCCTGGCATAAGTACGCGCATGTCATCGTGATGGAGTCTTACTTGGATGGGTGCATCAACAAGGACAAGTGGAAGTCGTGGTCTGGGAGCTTCGTGGAGAGCACGGCTTACTATTGTGAGTATAATAACAGTAGCCTTGGGGCTCGACCCTCTGATCGTGTGTGTTGGATGGTGTTCATCCTTCCATTTCGTCGTTTGAAGCTTCCATGTTCACTGTTTCAGAGTTCATCATCATTGATTACTGGTTGCCCGGCATCGATGTGGATTATAAGGCTAGACTTTGAGCCACGCATTTCATCGAATAGGTTGTGTGCATCAAAATTACTTATGTTTTTCTTTTTTTAATGACTATTTTCTATTTTCTTCAGTTATTATCAATATAACATAAAAGTGGTTTTGCCATGCTTGATTAAACCATAATTTACTCTTGATCCCCTTTAAAATTCCATTATTTGTTTGGTCTTGATAAATATGATCATGATAGAGGGTATGTATTGGCTTTTACTTGATGACATTAGGTGAATAAATTTTTCTAGTGAGTACCTAAGCTTGGCCTTATTTCAGTTTGAGTACTAACATTCAATTTGTATCAAAATGAGCACTACCTTTTAATTTCATTTCTCCGATGGGGCAATTGGGGAATTTTGGTGGTTTTTGGTGACATGGAAACCAGAGTGCTTGCATGGATGCCCTTGGTCCACGTCATCGACTCGCCAACTCAGCAACTTAACCAACGTGGCTTTTTTTGTCCATGTGTAAATGCCACATCCCCTTCTCTTCCATTAAACCATTAACCCATTCTTTTCCTCTTCTTTTTCTCTCCTGAGGACAATAACCCTAATTTCATTTTTGTGGGACTTGATCATCCACTACCACAGGGAAGACTGTGGCATTGAAATCGGGAGCAGTGCTTCTGAAGGCACACATAGGCATATACATTGGGACTTTTAGAATAGAGGTTGCTCTTGCACTATGGAGATGGATTGGGTGATAAGACCGCCGGATGCCGGCCAACCAATTTAAGGTAAGATAAACAACTTCTAGTTCACAAGCTTCAATTGTGAATCAATGGTAGGGTTTTTTACACTAGCTTGGGCTTGTTATTGTGAATTAATGGTAGGGCAAAAAGGCTATTTACAGGCCTAAACCGCGACTGTCACATACCTTCAAGCGACCGTGTAAGATTTCATGCGCAGCGTGAGCTGCAAAAATTCCCACCCAACAGTGTGGAATTTTGACGTGGTTAGGTGAACAGTCTTTTGCTACACCACTACAGTAAATAATGTACCATTTTGCTATAATACTTTTCATAAATGTGGCTCCCATACTCTTCTCTCGAGGCCATATGACTTTTCCTCATCGAATCATCATTTGGAAGCTTTTTCATTCTTCACACAAGTAGGGGCATGCTTGTGTGACTGCCTTTGTGCCCTTCTAACTCACAAATTGGCTTGAATTCTCTTGGAAGTTGGGACATACCTCCATGTACATGAGCTCCTCTTGTGTCTTGATTCTTAAGTCGCATAAAAACTCCCAAAATGTGTCTTTATAACCTATCTTTGCTTCTTTTTTTCTTCCTTCAAGGCATTCACAATCTAATTGCACAAAAGAACACCAAATACACTATATGAGACATAAACCATGGTAAAAATGATACTCAAAGCATGTAAAACACATAGACAAATATGTCTACTCAAGCACTTATCAGTATACTGTATCTGAGGAACTGTAGTTGTGTTCAAATGATGATGAAATGGTTGGTGTACCTAAGCCTAATTATGTAGAATTTAACAAGGAAATTGACATGGAAGATCCATATGTCAAGATTGGAATGAAGTTTGGAAGCTTCAAGAAATTTAGAGAGGTTGTTAGAAACTATGGCATCAAACACAGAGTAGTGATGAATTTTAGACCAAGCAATAGTAAGAGATGTAAGGAAATTTGCAAAAAAGGATGTCCTTTTTATTTGTGGGTTTCTCCCATGGTAAAAAATAAGGAAAAAATTCATATCAAATCAGGGTATCTTAAGCATGAATGTGTGAGAGATCACAACATAAGGCATGTGAATGCAAAGTGGATTGCGAAGCACTATTTGGAACAATTTCCAACATATCCATCATGGTCTATTGCCAGTATAATTCAGGCAGTTAAGACTAACCAGGAAGTTGAAATTAGTCTGCTCAAGGCTTGGAGGGCAAGGGATATTGCAAGAAGGTATGTATTTTTAGGTGACTTAAGGTTTTTTTTTTAAATTTAACCTAATTCATATGAATGTTTCATGATTTAATTTCCTACAGAATTATTTTGCTTGTTCTTATTTGGCTAACTTAAAGTTTTTTTTGTTTATATGTATACTCATTGGTTTTCATGTGTTCTGCACAAAGCCTGCTGGATAATGATGAACATGAATAGACAAATAGGTTGTTTGATTATAGACTTGAATTATTGCAAGCACATCCTACATCCACTGTGATGTTCAAGTATATTGAAGGCAGATTTGAAGGTATGTTTGTTTGTTTGGAACCATTGAGAGAAGGTTGCCTAACAAGTTGTAGAAGAATTGTGTCTCTCGATGGCTGCTTCCTCAAAGGACTGTTTGGAGGGCAACTTCTAACAGCTGTGGAAATAGACGCAAATGACTGCATCTATCCCATAGCTTGGGCTAGGGTGGAGAAAGAGAATCATGACAACTAGGTGTGGTTCTTAGAAATATTAGCAAATGATTTACAAATCACCAACATCCATCACTAGGCATTTATGATATACAGACAAAAAGTAAGTCATTACTTCTTTCCATAACTTCCATATAAATTACATGTCATGAATAAAGTGACTTTGCTAATATACATTAATGATTAATTGTTTCCATGACTTGTTTGCTGTGTCTTCTTATTTTTTTATTTTTTTATTTTTTTTATATGTTTATATCATCCCTGATTCCATTCTAAGGTTTGATACCTGTAATAGAGAAGTTGTTCCCCTATAGTGAGCATAGGTTTTGTGTTAGGCATATACACACCAATTTCAGAAGAAAATTTAGAGGAAATACCTTGAAAGACCAGTTATCGAGATGTGCTAGGGCATCTTACATTCCTACATTTACCAAAGAATTAGAGACCCTGAAGATGATGTCCCCAGAAGCATGTGAATATTTAAAAAGGATAGATCCTCACCATTAGTCAAGCTAACATTTCAAGAGTCAATTCAACTGTGACATACTCTTGAATAATCTTTGTGAATGTTTTAATAACATCATATTAGAAGCTAGAACAAAAGGGATTATCACAATGAATGAAAATATTAGGACAAGATTAATGGTCAGGATATAAAAAAAAAAGAGATACCATGGCAAGATGTGAAACAAGTCACTGCACCAAGATTTTAAAAAAAAATTAGAGAAAGCAAAGATATACAGTTGGGTTTACAGGACAACATGGTCAGGGGGTCATCAGTATCAATTTATAGGCCATGATGGCTAGTTTGTTGTTGATAAAAAAAAAAAAAATATGCACTTTTAGAAGATGGTAACTTAATGGAATACCCTGTCGCCATTCTATTTTAGCCATCTATTATAACCAAGATTGACCTGAAAACCACATAGATAACTGTTATACTGTCTCCAAGTTTTTAGGGACCTATAGGCACATTATAAACCCTACCCAAGGTAGGGATTGCTGGCCTAGGAGTGATCAAAATCGCATGACTCCACCTAAACCTATCAGCAAAAAGAGGGGAAGGAAGACAATGCTTAGGAGAAAGGAGGCAGGTGAGGAGGTTGGCTTTAAGAAAAGGAGAGTGAGCAAAAAAGGATTTAAAATTAGTTGTAGTATATGTTGTGTTGTAGGCCACAATAAAAGATTCCACGGGGCTCATGTAATGATGTTTATGTCAGTTAACATAATTTAAATTATATGATGTTTGCTGATGATTAACAATGTATATGATAGCAGGGCAAGCAGACTGCAGGGACAACAAATGTATCTGAAATTGGTGGAACAACAGTTAACATAGAGGTGGGTGTTTCGTGTAATCCCTTGATTTTTTCTGTTAATTTCTTATACAATGAGATTAGTTGGTTGCATTAATCCCCTGATTTTTTTCAAGGCTACTAACAATGATCCTATGGGTTCAATTGACCCTCAGATACTTGAGGAACATTTACAAGAGGTATATCTTAGGATGTAATTATTCATTCCCCTTATTCTTACATTCTAAAACAAATATTATTGAGCAATGCAAGGTTGATCTCATAATTGGAGACCAAGGTAATGAAGAGCATGGAACATAGCAGACAGAGCTTGCATCAAAGGTAAACTTCTTTTTATTCAGTAACATTAAGACTTTTTCCCCCTTATTCTTAAATGCTAAAAAAATAATGATTGAACAATGCAAGGTTGATCTCATGATTAGAGACCAAGGTAATGCAGATCAGGGAACACACCAGATAGAGCATTCATCACAGGTGAACTTTTTTTCTTATTCAGTGTCATTAATCCATTTTGATGCATTAATTAATTCTGTAACTGGTTTAAATCCTTGCAGGTTATTGACTCATGTCAGCAAGTGTCAATCACAACTCAACAAATAATTGACTCAACATGTCAGTAGTTAAGGAGGACTCTAAGTGAAAAAATTGTTACAAAAGATGGGAAAAAAATACTACAACTTCAAGTCAGATACAATTACCCACCAAGGACAAGGGAAAGCATTAGACACTTATGGAAGCAAGGAATAGAAAGTATTAAGAATCCCCGGATTGTGGTCCCGAATAAAGAGCAAGCCAGTGGAATGTAAGGAGAAAGAAGGAGTTGCAGGAAAAAACCAAAAAAGATAGATTCCTCCAGGACATGGAGGATTGGGAACACCTGCACCTGGGCCATCATGAAGACAAAGAAAATTTATTTACCTTTTTTGTTTTTTGTTTCTTTTGTTTACTTAGATAGCTGGTGAAATGTGTCAAATGAATGATATCAATTATGGGATTTTGATATAGAACATATACTACTGGTTTGGAAATGTTGTACAGTTAACATGCTATGTTTCTCCCATTTAATTGAATGAATCATTTGTTTTTGCCCTAATGTGTTATCTCTGAAATAGGTTGATTTTTGTGGATTATCACAATGAATTGAATGCAATGCAAATTGGATAAATTTTTGTACAGTTGAATTAATTTTTGTGCTTATGGTAATTAATTTTTACAGTTGAATGTTATATGGTTTATGTTTTCATATACAATGTATCATTGTACATTGTATAAAAAATTCAGCAATGTCTGTATATATAAGTAAGGATCAAGTTGTACATATATATGTAACTGCATCTCTATAGATTCATTAAATCGGGTGTCTTTCAATTCAATAATTACACAGAATTAACAATAGTTATATTAACCTTTTATTAACAAAGAATTAAGATCAACCTTGTATTAACACAAAATTTACATTAATAGTTGTATCCCTTATGCTACATAGAATTACAGTAGTTGTATCCCTACAAGCAACAAACATAAATTCTCATAGCTGAGCATCAAACAATAACATCAAACATCTCCATTCTTTCTCCCTACAAGCAAATGACATAAATCCTCACAGTTGACCATCAATCGGTTCCATCCTTTCTCCCTTGAAGAAGCAAACATAAATCCTCATAGTTGATCATAAAGCGTGGCTGTTGACACACCCCTTGCGTGTGTGTACCGCAAGTGCATGGGTTGGCAAAGTAATAAAATACTCTCGTGAGTGGGTAGTCATATCCACAGGGAATAGTGTTTGGAACCACAAGAATTGCTATTTAACTATAGTGAAGATGATTCAAAAATGGTGTGAATAATATCAATACAAGTAAAAATAAAGTAAAAAAGAAAAAGGCGCAATAGAATATAAGGAGAGATAATCGATAGAAAATGGAGCACCCGGACATTGCTCACCCTAGGACTATTGTTTCAAGTGCAAGACTAATCATTATGTCTCCTAACTGATGTTTAATGAGTCGTGGAAATCCTAAAATACATGGTCCCAAACCTAAGGTTAACCGTGACTAACCTTACACTATGCCCCGGCGGAAAGGTATACTCTCGACGCCTCACACTGTGCAAGGTTGCTTAAAGCACGAGGAACTCCAAGTGATAAACCCTATTCCCTAATATAGATCTAACCTTTTGGTCCAGGAGAAAGAACCCTAATCAAAATCAAGCCCCAGCACTAAGGATTACTTCAACACTTTACTCTGTTGCTCGCACAACTAAGCCCCAGTGGAGTTCATCTCTTAGCACTTCACTCTATTATGACCACAAAGAACTCTTGGAACGTGGAGGTAGGATAAATCACACCAGAGGGGAAAGGGGACGTTTCACTACCTCTCGACTCACCCTCTTGACCCTCTCCAACCTAGCATTGTCTAATCCTAATGAAGTCTCACTCATTCACAAGGACTACCAATATAGATTCTCAACCCTCATGTCACTCTAAGGGAAAATCAATTAAACAAGCATTTAAGATTGAAACTCAATTAAAAACACCAATTAAAGAAACATAATAAAAGGTCAATGAAACAAAATCATCCTAGGGTTTACAAGTCCAAGCACCCATTAGCGGTTTAGCTCTCCATGGAGCAATATACAATCAATAATGAAATCAAATGTAAAAGTATGCAATTCATAAGTAAAAACTCCTCGTAGTCCGTATCGATGGTCTTGTGGAGTTGCCTCGTTTCTCCAAGGGTTCTCTCGTCAAGCCTAGGGCACAACTTCCCGAATCAATGCCGACGACAGCTCCCCTAATAGCAATCTTTCGAAGGAACATGGTGTCGAAGGAGGTAGAACCACTCCGAAGACCTAGCCAAAGCCTCTCCAAACCCTAGCCACGAGCGCCTCCAAAGATGGGGAAAAGATAATAAAAAGATTCTTCAAAATGTTTGAAATCATGGCAATTATAGGGGCTAGAATCTGGCATCCACACGGGCGTATTGAATTTCCACACGGCCTTATGAATTTCTAGAAGTTGATTTCATGTGAGTTGTGAACAATAACTGCTACAGTGATTTTGCTGCACTGATTTGCTGCAATAAACTGCTACAGTACTTCACCAAAATGCTCCCGAATCCACTCTATTCATTAAGGCCACATAAATGGGTACACATCCATGCGGTAGATCGCATCGCGTCTTCACTAAACCACATTGATGAAGATCTTGCTAGTATTGCACAAGTCTGAACACATGAGTGTGACTGCCTTTGTGCCCCTCCAATTTGTGTATTCGCTCGATCAAAAATGGAGGTTGGCATACACTTACATGTCTTTGAGCACAACTTGTGTCTTCACGTTTGTTCACTCCAAGACTTCATCAACAAATGCATTCATGATCTACTTTTGGTTTCTTTCTTGCACAATTGTCTCCATAACCCTAAATGCACAAAAGAAACACATATACACACACGAATAAGCGATAAAATTTGAGAATAGTAATGCTCAATGTAAGAAAAGAATACTTCGGATTACTTATAGACAAGCACTTATCAGCTGTTATCCAATTTCAGCCGACGTAAGTTGTGCGTCTAATGCACCGGTGAGAAAATTAGGGTTACATCCTTGGGAGAGAAAGAGAAGAGAAGAATGGGTTAATGGGTTAATGGGAGAGAAGGCGGCATGGCATTCACACGTGGACAAAAAAAGCCACATTGGTTAAGTTGCTGAGATGGCGGGTAGATGACGTGGACCTAGGGCATCCACTCAAGCGCTTCGGCTTCCACATCACCAAAAAACCATCGGAATTCCCCAATTGCCTCGTCAGAGAAATGAAATTAAAAGTTAGTGCTCATTTTGATACAAATTGAATGTTAGTGCTCAAACTGAAATAAGGTCAATCTTAGGTACTCCTTGGAAAAATTTACTCGACATTAGGCAATTATATTAAAAAATTAAAGAACATCCTTGGTATACTCCCACTTTTTGGTCTGGAGAATAGGTGACTAGTGAAACAAAATTAAAAGAAGGGTTTACGGGGTATTTCAAAAAAGTGAGGATGGGAAGTAATTTCACTTTTTCTCTTGGGGGGGAGGGGTGGCAAGTAAAAACACCCTTTGTAAAATTGCATGAGTTATGATAATAAAGTTGGTTGCCTTGTCGTATGTTATGTGGCTATGGGTTACATGAAAGGGCAATGGAATTATTATTGTGAGTAGGCCTAGGATTGGGAGTAGGGATGGCTTGTTTTCAATGTGTAGGGGCATGAGTTGTCAGTTAGAACCATTGGCTTGCTAGTTATGGGTTTTTATGTTCATTGCCATTTAGCAAGTTGGTGGATCATTAGCTATTTCTTATGTATGTGGAGTACCTTGATTATATTCACAGTAAAGTTTTCATTATTATTCAGCTGACCAGATTATCTCGTGATGAAATCAATGCGGTGAATAACATGAGATTCTTGGGAGTACCAGACACAAAGAAGACATCAGGAGTGGTTTTCTCTCTTAAATTTGATGCCTATAAGGTAGCTCTCCTATACCTTTTTGTGTAACATTGGCATGGTTGAATTTCAATACATATGTATTTTCATCTAGCAACTTTCCTATTTACATGTCTATATACCAGAAAAGTCATGGTGCTAGGAAAGAATGAAATGATGAGGTAGAAATTAACATGGCAACTATCACAGTTTTACCCCATGATAGAGGTACTAATTGGACTTCTTTCTAGGTTCAATTGCATGATAAGCAAATGGCATGCTTAAAACCATTTGAAAATTCTGATGATTCTTCTTTTATGGTTAGATGGTTAGTTTTGAGTTGTTTTCTTCTTATTCTTATAATTTAAGCTAGCTTTTGGAACTTCATGATGTTTTTTCTGTATAACTGCTAGATCATTGAAGGTAATATTAAATTAAAGGGCACAATAAAAAGTCATTCCATGTGCCATATAATAAACTTGAGCATTCTAGGAATTATTCGCTTTATGACCATTGGAGAAATTAGCTATCTATGCTTTGCTAATAGATGCAAAGCTCCCAGTTATAGTGATTTTTATAAGATTAACTTTGTTGATTGTGTCTGTTCAGGAGTTAATTCAGAAGCTTAGCAAAGATGAATTACCAAACCATGAGAATGAGCACTTGGGAGTTGTAAATCACTGAAAAAATCCAAGAGATGTTGTGGGAAGAAAATAGTTACGAAGAGAGAAGATGGAACCATTAAGAAGAATAAGTCCTTGGCTTCTGACAGGAGATTTCAATGCTATTATTTCAGATGATGAGCATAGAGGTGGATCTTTTCGTAACTATTTTTCCAAAGCTTCCCTTTTCTCCAACTTTATTTTTGATAATAATCTTATTGATCTTTCCTATATTGGCCAAAGCTTCACCTTGTGCAATGGGCAATCTAACCTTTCCAAACTGTGAGCTAGGTTGGATCAATACCTTGCCAATCCTTGTTGGATCTCCTATTTCAAAAAAATTTCAAATCGGTACCTCCCTCGTACAAATTCTGATCATTCTCCTATCCTACTTACTATTTTTTCTTTTCCTCATTCTTTTAATAAAAGAGTTCTTTGTTTCAAAAATTTCTGGTTTGACTACGCTGGTTGTCATGACAATGTTGTTAAAGCTTACAACTCTCTGTCCCTGGCTTCCCCATGCATTCTTTTTCTCATTTTATTTCCCAAACTAAACATAATATTCTTAGGTGGAGAGCTTATGGTATTCATCAACTTGATAATGAAATAAAAAATATAGAAATGGAGATCCATAACATTGAGGAAGCAACTGGTTCTATTGACATCTCCTGGTAGCAAACCTGGCTTCAAGCTCTTTATAATCATCATTCTGCTCTCCTTCACCAAAACTCTATCTATTAGGGGCAGAGAGCAAAAATGCTTTGGATGTCAGAGGGTGATCATAATTTTTTCCATTCCTCAGTCAAGATCAGACATCACAAAAACAAGGTGCATGCTATTAAAGACCCTTCTGGTAATGTCTTTTATGATCAATTTGAAATCAAAAACTGTTTTTTGGATTCCTATAAAACCCTCTGGCACTCCTCTTCCAATTTTAATGTGGATTCCATCTTTAATGTCATTCTAGATGACTTTGTTGTTCTTAAGGAGGTAGATAGAGTTGATTTGATTAGACCGATCTCCAAACGAGAAGTCTATCAAACGCTTAATTCTATGCCTCGAGGCAAAAGTCCGGGTCTTGATGGTTTTAACATAGATTTCTACATTTTCTATTCGAACATTTTAGGTGACCATTTTTTTTAAAGTGGTTTCTTATTTTTTTCAAACCTATAATCCCCTTCCCTCTTAGGGTAAAACTTTTATTGCCCTTATTCCCAAAAAAGGAAAATCCTCTTTCTATCCCTGATTTCTAGCCTATTTCTCTCTACAATGTCTGTTATAAGGCTATTTCAAAAATCTTGGCCAATCGTCTTACAAAAGTTTATCCATAAACTTATCGGCCTTGAGCAAACGTGTTTTCTCTTTGGTTGTGGCTCTTACGATAATGTTATTGCTACCCAGGAAATTGTTTATTCCATTGAGATTGAGTTTCCTGTCCCCCTAGGATACTCATTAAAATGGATATCGAAAAGGCATTTGATACTGTAGAATGGAACTCCATCATTGCTAAACTCTGAAGAATGTTTTTCTTGGATCTCTGGATCTCTTGGATATTCGCCTACCTCTCCTCAGCTTCTTTTTCTTTTCTTTTGAATGGTCAAAACTCAGCTTGGATAACCAGTAGTAAAGGAATAAGGTAGGGAGACCCTATCTTTCCCCTTTTTTTTTCTCCAGGTTACCCAAAACCTGTCTGCTATTCTTAACAAAGCTCACTCGTTAACACTTGTTCCTAGTTTCAACTCATCTCTTTCTCATAATTGCCAATCGAAACGAACCTAGGGAGTCACGCTTAAAGGGATAAAGAATCAGTCTTGTTTTTAGTACATGGGTAAAATTGTCAATTTACAATTTTACTTCATGGGATGAATGAAATTGTAAATTGATCTAGGGTTTTTGTCTTAAGTTTAAATTTTGATTTAAATTCGATGGAGTCGAATAGATAATCAAAATTATGAGGACTCAAAGATAAAAGTGGTTTTAGTTAGATTAGGACTCATATTTCTAATAGAACTTCTATGGTAATGTCTATCATATTATGGAGGTTCATATTTTGAATAGGACTTCATAATTGAATGATGTTTATCATGTTATGAAGGTTCATATTTCGAATAGAACTCATAATTGAATAATGTTTATCATGTTTTATGAAGTTTCTATAAATATGACTCCTCTCCAACTATAGAATTGACTCAATTAATTCTCTAGTGAGAAAATCCCCTAGCTCTCTCTTCCTCTCTAATCCTAGCCACTATTTGGAGAAGAAGAGGAGATTGTCTCTTATTTCCGGCGTGTGATCTAGAGGCGTGGAACTTTCGTTCGGCGCTAGGAGATCTACGACAATCCGAGAAATAAGTTCGGCGCATCAAAAGAAAGAAAATCATCAAGAGGTAATTTTCTAGGCCTTTTAATTAAATTACGGTGCTCATTAAAACAATTAGAATATATATCGCAAATATATTATTGCTTCCGCATGCCTTTTTAATGTTATTTGATTTTTGCGATATTACCCAACAGACCCATCTTGGAAGATAGCAGGTATCATCTGAGCAGTGAAGACAAATCAGGAAGTTCAAATTAGTAGGTTAATAGCATATCGGGCCAAATGCACTGCCCTAAGGTAAGCTTTATGGTTCTAAGTAAAGTTTGTAACTATTATTCTGATGGTCTGCATTATATATTTTTTTAATTAACTAAACCATTTCTTGTTCTATCTTGTGATATGTACTAGGCATATAGATGGTGATGGTGAGAGTCAAATGGCTGGATTATATAACTATAGGTTGGAGCTGTTGAGGACCCACCCAGGTTTAACAATAAAATTCAAGTGTGATGCAAGGGTATTCCAAGCAATGTATGTTTGCTTGGCACCCCTCAGAGAAGGTTTTCTGGTAGGTTGTAGGAATGTCATCAATGTGGATGGATGCTATTTAAAGGGATTTTATGGAGGGAAATTGCTGACAATAGTAGGAGTGGATGCAAATGACACCATGTACCCAATTGTATGGCCCACTGTGAGTAGAGAAACCAAGGAAACCTGGAAATGGTTCCTGGAATTACTGGTAGAGGACCTACAAATGAAAAACAACTATCACTGGGCCTTCATGAGTGATAGGCAGAAGGTCAGTTCTACTTTATTGATTTTCTTTTCTTTGTAAACAACTATCTTGATTATGATTTGCTATAGGACTTTGATCTTAATACATACTGTGATTGTTTATTCTATTAAAAATAGATAATCTCTCTTATATTGGATTTGATTAGATTAAATGTTTGAACAATTGGGGATTAATCTCTTATATTGGATTGGATTAGATTAGATTAGATTAGATGTTTAGGCAACTTTACATTATTTTCAAATTGCTCATCAAACCTTGTTAAAAAAAAATCCAAATTTCACTTTCAAATACCAAGAAATCTTCATCTCATTATCACATTACATGCCAAAATCTAATCTTCCTATTCTTAGAGATAACTGTTTTAAGAAAGTCAAGTGGCAGTTAGGTTAGTTAAAAGTAATCAAGTGCTCAAATAGTTCACAGTAGACAAATAAGCCCAATTAAACCACTCATTAATGAATTTCTCTACTCGACCAGAATAGGAAGCAACAAGAGATCTCCAACATCATGAAAGTAGCATGCCAAGAGTTCTAAATTTTTTTTGTTTCTTCTATTTGATACATAAAGTGAAAATTGGGGTTAATTTCTTGAATAATCACTAAACTTTACTTTATTTTCAAATTGATCACAATAGGAATTTGTACATAATATACATTAAGTTGAACTTTAATGATCAATTTGAAATAAAGTAAAGTTTAGTGATCATTCAAGAAATTAATCCGGGCAATTGGTATGCATTCAACTTTAATTAGAATGTTATGATTATTCATCAACATTTCTAGTTGAAAAATAGTACTGCACATTTATTTAAGTCTCTATAGCCTCTTAATTAGTATGTCTGACACTTTAATTGTTTTCATTTTGACGGGATTCCCGTTGTGTCTGTGGGTGTTGGCCAAAATTAGGGACTAATTTCTGCAATAGAAGAACTTTTCCCTAATAGTGAACACAGGTTCTGTGTTAGGCACATACATACTAATTTTAAGAAAACTTATAAAGGTAAAACCCTTAAAGACCTACTTTGGAGATGTGCCACATCAACAAATCTAGCTTCATTTGAGAGAACCATGGACAACATGAAAGACTTGTCTGAAGGTGCCTTTCAATGCATGAAAAACATTGCCCCCAAACACTGGAGCAAGTCCCATTTTCAAACAAGATTCAAGTGTGATATACTGCTGAATAATATGTGTGAATGCTTCAATGGCATATTTTGGAGCCTAGGATTAAGGGAATTGTGACGATGAATGAAATGATAAGGAGCCAACTAATGATAAAGATACAGAGAAGAAGAGATGCAATGAAAAAAAATCACATCTACACACTACCCTAGGATAATTAAGAAATTGGAAAAGTTAAAGGAATTAAGTTTCCTTTACACAACAACATGGTTAGGGGGTGCCCAGTATCAGGTTCTAGGACCTGATGGGCAATATGTTGTTGATAAACGTGCTGACACATACTCTTGTAGAAGATGGCAACTGTCTGCCATCCCTTGTAGCCATGGAATTTCAGTTATAGATTATAATAGTGAAGGACCTGAAACCTATATGCAAAGTTGTTACAAGGTCAGCACCTACATGGACACCTATAGGCACACTTTGAACCCAACCCATGACAGGGATTCTTGGCCCAAATCTACTCAAGGACCTATGATTCCTCCACAATCAGTTAATAGGAAAAAAAGGCAAGAAGACTATACAGAGGAAAAGAGAATTAGGTGAAGAAAGAAAAGGGTACACAAATGGGAGAGTTAGCAAGCAAGGGGGCACAATCAAATGCAGCATTTGTGGAGCTAGATGGCATAATAAAAGATTTCATGGAAAACCACAAATAAATGTTACTATCCCCTTTACTGAATTTTATTTTTCTACATTTGTTGTGTGGTATTAATTCAAAATTGACACTTTGTAAATTCCAGGAGAGAAGTGAAGCTGGTGTGTCCCAAAATGCAGGACAAATTGAAGAAGGGCACATTGATCCAATGGACAATATTGATTCACAAGTCCTGGATGAGCATTTCACCATGGTATGTTCCTTATCTTATTTTATTTTATTTTTTGTTCTGTTCTTTTAGATGATAACCATAATAAAAAAATGTTTAATGGGGTGACTTATGATTTACAGGTTACTAGTTTTATTAAAGGTGATCAACATCACTCAACTACAAACCAACCCCTATTCTCTTAAGAACCCATGTCACAAATAAGGAAATATTAATTTTGATCTCTACAATTTCGATACAATGTAGTTTCAGTAAGCCTTAATTTTTTATGTTACATTACAGGTGATAAATGCAGCCACCCAGGGACAATCCACCAGGGGCTTTCCTGTAGGGAGTAGGCTACCAAGACAAAAAATGCATACTTGGGGAGACAAAGCCAATACTTCACAAATGACACAAACCATGGATACAGCTGATGCTGCAAAGAAAAGGAAAGCTTGGGTCCCATAAAGGAATTAAATTGGCCTATTGGAAAGAAGAAGATGGCTAAGTCAAGTGCGGGTTATGTTTGTGTACTTGTTTTTTTCTTAACAGCAAACTTGTAATTCTTCCCTGTGTGTGGAGAATTAATTTTGCACAATCCTAACTTATTTTGTATTTTGGCAATAGAAATTGCGACGTTTTATATGATAACACATCAATGTGAATCTTTTATACTGTATTTTAATGCAGCAAAAGTTCTATGCCTTTCTTAGTTATTACATCAATTCAGATAAGTTGTTCTCATTTAATATGTTGTGGGGATACAGAACTACATCTATGTGGCTTCCTGCAAATGAATTAAGACCATTTTCTTTTATGTGTAGCCATGTTATGTGCATATTTTGTCTATAGATTATGTGCAGATTAAAATCTCCAAGTTATGTGCAGATTTAGGTGCAGATTATACTTGCACGTTAATTCTCACAATTATATTCATATTATAGCTGCAGATTATGCATATTATGTACATATGAAAAATGACATCCAAGAAATTTCTCCCACCATATCATAATGCATTCCATTGTTGTAATTACAACCTCTAAATCAATCAATTTGAAGATAAAGTAAAGTTTAGTGTTTCATGGTAATCAAAATTTCTCTGGATCTTGTTTATAATCTGGACAATGTATATTCAATTCAATCCTAACAACTTAGATTACAATCAACACATTCGGTACCAAATGGGGAAAAAAAAAAAGCAAAGAAGAAGCCCGAAATCAGACACTTTACCCTAATACCTCCATATTACAACCTCCTCCCACTTTCCCACTCAAACTATAGTTCTCTCTCACGGCCTTTCATACATACTCCTACAACTGTTCAATGAAACACTTGCAAGGAATTAGGGCTTCCAACAATGATTTCCCACACTTCATTCCCTCACTAACCACCACCAAGACACGTGAAGGCCTTCCTCCATGTGCGATTTGTCCTACTGTACAAATGGAATCACTGAGATCTTCTTCTCCATGGCATCCGTTGGCCACCTATGCCATTATTGCCACTCAATTGGAAGAAGACGAACCCTGGCCAACCTAGAATCCTCCAGTGATGTGGCAGGTTACAACTAATATGAAGGATTTTAAATGACTTGGATGACCACATCAGCTCCTGGTGTGTGTGGCTGGACTGCTGAATAACTTTCTCTGGCTACCATATTAAAAAAGGAGGGCAAGAAACAACCAGATGACCCACCAATGAAAACAAATTGAAACTTCAATGATTGTTTTGATTCAAATTGAACTTTGATGATCATTTTAAAAATAAAGTTAAGTGATCATCCAAGAAATTAATCCTGAATTCATGTGCTATTTTATGTCAATTTTCTTCTAATTTTATTTTTCTATTTAAATGATGATAATAGGAGTTGAGTGGAAGAAAAGGTAAGTGCCCAACAAGTAGCCACTTTGTTTTGTGATGCATTTCCAGGTCGGTATCATTTATTTTTATTTCTTATATCCCTATAGAAATTTGGAATATTTTGATGCAAATTTTATTAAATTAGAAGAGTTAAGAATTAGTATGACGAAAAAGGATGTGGAAATTCTTCATCTCTCTTTTTTGTCATTTATGTCCTTTTTAATAATCCAATATTATACAAAGTGATTTATTATACCCATTAAATCATGCCATTTTTTTGTTTTCTGGGTTTATTTTTTTGGCTCTTTTATCTATCTTTTTCCACTTTTAGTTGCCATGGATGTGGCTAAAGCTTCTCTGGCAAGGGTATAGAATAGCATATAAATTTTTAACAAGGGTGCATATCAAAATATGTCCACATGAGGGTTATATTCATAAATTTCATATTTTGAGCTATCAACACAAAAAAATATACATAATTATTCGAGCATATAACAATTGTATGATGAATATTTTTCTGGGCATTATATTTATATAGACAATAAAATCTAAATTTAGACCTAATTAAATAAGGAAATTAAGTAAAAAGAAGAATACTTTTGGCAATAATACCTAAAATATCAAATATAATCATTCCTTAAATATGTCAATACTCCTCCACAAGTTAAGGGCGAGACACAACTTGAAGCTTGGACAGAGAAAGTCAAAATGTGCATTGGAAAGTGACTTAGTAAATATATTAGACAACTAGTCATGATTAGAGATGAATTGGACTATAAATCATGACATGCTACCTTTTCATGAACAAAATGAAAGTCAATCTCCATATGTTTGGTGGGAGCATGAAATACTGGATTAGCAGCGAGGTATGTGGCCCGAAGATTATCACACCATAAAGTTGGAGGAGTGCGATGCGAAAGTCGGAGTTCCCGAAATAGAGATTGTAGTTAGGAGAGCTTGGCAACAGTGTCAACAATAGCTTTGTATTCTACCTCTATTGAGGAATGAGAGACAGCACACTACTTACAAAAACTCCAAGATATCATTTTAGCCTGAAGAAAGATATCAAACCCACAAGTGGACTTCCGATTATTAAGACAACCTAGCTAATCAGCATCACAAAAGGCCTCAAGGGAGAGAGGAGACTTATGGTAGAGGTAAAGTCCATAGGTGTGGGTGCTACATAATTAATGAAGAATAAGTTTGACTGCTGACTAGTAAGCATCAGTAGCTTGGTGATGAATTAACAAGTCTTATTAACAGTGACACCCAGGTCGGGTTTGCTGAAAGTAACATACTATAAAGCACTAACAATTTGATAATATTTAGTGGGGGTCAAAGAATAGTAAACCTGATGAAGTGAAGAAAGTCAATGATGGAGAGAGAGTTGCTGATACCAACTTGGCATCCGAAAGATCGGCCCGCTAAAGGAGCTCAAGGATGTGTTTTTGTTATGATAGGAATAAATCATCTCCACATGGAACAATCTCAATACCAAGAAAAATAATGGAAGGTCCATGATCCTTAAGTGCAAACTCAGAGGATAGAGCATGTATAACCCGTGTGATGTGGGGGCAGACTGTTCCCTGTTATAATGACTTCACCAATATAAACTAAAATCAAAAGTTTAGTCAAACCGTAAATAAAAAAGGATATGTTAGTCTTGGAATCCATAAACCAATTGGTGAAGTTGGCACACATGATTTAGACGAGAAGCATCAACAAATAGCTGGGGCTAAGACATGTATACAGTTTTATTAAGAGATCCGTGAAGGAAGGCATTCTGGACATCAAGCGAATGAAAGGGCCAACCTTGAGTGATAGCAAGAGATAAAATGATTTGAATAGTCACAAGTTTAATAATCGGACTAAATCTCTCCCCAAAGCTGAGGCCTGGTTGTTGATGAAACCCTTGGCAACCAACTCAGCTTTGTAGCACTCCACAGTTCGATTAGCCTTCTTTTTTATCTTGAAGGCTGACTTGCAACCCACAACATTCATGGAATTTTAAAACATGGAAACACCCAAGTGCCATTCATAAGAAGAGCCTCGTACTCATCAGACATAGCCCTGCACCACTCAACAGACTTATTAGCAATAACAATGTGGGTTTTGTTTCAGAGGGAGTGATGGATATGGTAGTTGGGAGACAAATGGAGAAAATAAGACTTTGGGTTTTGGTTAGGACAAAGTTACATGGGAAGTGTTTTCATAGGAAGAGCCAAGGATGTCTCATACAATGGTGAGATAGATAAGGACTCGAAAAGGCCAGATGAAGAGGAAGTAGGGATAGGTGTATGTAGTGGCGGGCACGGGCCAGTTAACCGGCCCTCGGGCCTGACTTGCCAGATTATGGTTCACCGAAACCTCGACACGGATCCGGCCAAGCATGGGTATAGAACTTGCCGAGCCAGGTTAAATTGTCTAACCCGGCTGGTCCAGGTCAGAGGGAGTCAGACCCGGAACCGGCCTTGCTCCCTGTTGATCCGGCGGGCCAAGCTAAACCACCAGGTGGACCAACCGGGCAAACCAGTCGGGTTGAGTTTCGTTCCTTTCCTCCTAAACCCTATCCAAAATGAGAACGAGATAAATGAAATATCGCCACCCTAAAACCCCATTGTTTCTTTCCTCCTCTCCTTTGTCATCCATCACCTCCACTCTTTCTTATAGATTTCTAGAGAATGAGAGAAAAAGGATGAGGCTTCTAACACACAACATGGTATCCAACAATGTGAAGGGGGTTGTCAATGGCTTCTCGTTGTGCCTCAAAGCTTCCACCTGGGTGGAGAAGGAGGTCAACTTCAATGTCGGCTTTCTCCGCTCCATATTCCCCAAGATCGACTGGCCAGCACTCTTCAGTGCTTCCCAGACGGTTGGCTATGTCACTTTACCTAACTCTGTTGAAGCCAACATGCTCAAATCGGAGGATTTCTTAAAGAAATTCAACCACGCTTTGTCAGAGATCCATGTGGAAGAAGGGGCACTCGTGTGCCCAGAGACTGTCCAGAGGTTTCCTATTAATAAAATGATTCCCAATATGTTGCTTAACAAAGATGAGGTTTAGGGTTAACATTTTGGAATGTAATTTATGATGATAGGATTTTGTAATGTAATTTGTAATAGCCATCGGGGAACCAATGGCTTCAATCTCGGTAGGTGTAACTTGGTGGATTTGGAACAGAAGTCTCCAAACTGGGTTTGACCCTGTTTGGAGACGGGTTGCAACCTAGTTCTTAATCGGGTTTGACCCAGTGGGTCAACCAGTAACCTGCCCATCCTGTAGATGGGTCAGTTATGGTTCTGGTCAAATAATGAGCCGGGCCAATTTTTTTAACGGGCCATGCCCACCTCTAGGTGTATGTAGTGGAAACGACGAAGGCAAAGAAGGTTGTTTAGAGGTTGGGAAATGAGAATTGCCATTAGATGCATGCTAAGAAGGACAAGTACCAATGAGAAAACTGCCTTCTAGTAGAGGAGGAATGATTGTTGGTGGATTAGAGAAGGAGTGAAAAAGGAGTGTATGCTCATGAAATTGTGCATGCCTTGCAATATACAACTTGTTTATACTTGGGTCAAGACACCGAAAAGTATGATGTGTAGGACTATAACCCAGGAAAATACAAGGAGAAGATCGAAAAATCCATTTTATAATTGTTTTATGACCAAAGATACTAAAAACAAAGACACCCAAAGACCTTTAAAATGATATAATCCAGAGGACAGTGAAATATATGTTTAAAGGGAGAAATGGAAGAAGACACTTTAGATGACATACAATTAATTAAGTGAATTGCACTATCAAAAACAAAGTGCCAATATTTTTTAGGAACACTAGAATGAGCTAGAAGGGATAAACTAGTTTCTACTATATAACAATGCCGTCGTTATACTATACCATTTTGTTCATGGGTATGAGGGCCAAAAATATGATGAATAGTATCTAATTTTGAGAAATATTCTGTGAGTTTTTTTTTAAATTCATCACCCCCCCCACCCCCAATTAGTTTGAACATATTTTATTGTAGTATGAAACTAGCGCTGAACCATAGAGCAAAATTTGTGGAAAACATGAAAAACATCAGATTTTTGAGTAAGAAGGTAAAACCAAATATATTTTTAAAATGATCAGCAAACATAACAAAGTAATGATGACCATCACTAGAGAAAGAGGGAGAGGCTTCCCAAACATATTAAAAATAAAATCCAAGACAACATTACTTTTATTATTTATCAATACAAGAAATAGTTTTGAAGATTTTCTTAATTGATAGTCATTGCAAAAATAATTAAGGAATGAGAAGAAAGTGGAAGTCATTTTTTATTAATAATGGTTAGAAGTAGTTGTTGATGCGGATGACCCAAGTAACGATGCCAAATTGTAGGTGAGGCATGCATGATAAGTTCTTGTGTATTAGTAATACGAAGTATTCTTTTCTTACATTGAGCATTACTTATCTTAGATTTTATTGCCTATGCATGTGTATTTGTGTTCTTTTGTGCATGTAGGGTTGTGGAGATGATTGTGGAAGAAAGAAACCAAAAGTAGATCGTGGATGTAATTCTTGATGGAATCTTGGATTGAACAAACGTGAAGACACAAGTTGTGCTCAAAAACATGTGAGTGTGTGCCATCCTCTATTGTGCTCGAGCGAACATACAAATTAGAGGGGCACAAAGACAGTTACACTCATGCGTTCTGACTTGTGCGATGCTAGCAAGATCTTCGTCAATGTGGTTTTTATTGAAAACACGACGCGATCTACCGCATGGATGTGTGCCCATTCATGAGGCCTCGATGAAAAGTGTGGATTCGGGAGTATTTTCTGTGAAGTACTGTAGCAGGTACTGTAGCACACCATTATAATAGTTACTGTTCACAACTCGCAGGAACTCAACTTCTGAAAATTCCACATGCCCGTGTGGATGCCAGATTCCAACCTCTATAAAAGCCGCGATTTCAAACATTTTGGGGGATCCTTTTCTTATCTTTTTCAAATCAATGGAGGCGCTCACGGCTAGGATTTGGAGAGGCTTTGGCTAGGTCTTTCGAGTGGTTCTCCAGCCTTTGACACCGTATTCCTTCGGAAGATAGTTATTGGGGGAGTTTTCGTCGGCATCGATTCGGCGAGGTGTGCCTAGGCTTGACGAGGGAACCCTTGGAGAAGACGAGGCAACTCCACAAGACCATCGATACAGACTACTAGGGGGTTTTACTTATAGATTGCATGCTTTTACATTTGATTTCATTATTGATTGTATCTTGCTACATAGAGAGCTAAACCCCTAGTGGGTGCTTGGACTTGTAAACCCTAATATGATTTTGTTTCATTGACCTTTTATTATGTTTCTTTAATTGATGTTTTAATTGAGTTCCAACCTTAAGTGCTTGTTGAATTGATTTTTTCTTTAGAGTGACACTAGGGTTGAGAATCTATATTGGTAATCCTTGTGAATGAGTAACACTTTATTATGATTAGACAAAGCTTGGTTGGAGAGGGTCAAGAGGTAGCAGAACGTCCCCTTTCCCTTCCGGTGTGATTGATCCTACCTCCACATTCCAAGAGTTCTTTGTGGACACAATAGAGTGAAGTGCTAAGAGACAAACTCCACTGTGGCTTAGTTGCACGAGTAACAGAGTGAAGTGTTAAAGTAATCCTTAGTGCTGGGGCTTAATTGTGACTAGGGGTCTTTCACCTGGACCAAAAGGTTAGATCTATATTAGGGAATAGAGTTTATCACTTAGAGTCCCTAGAGCTTTAAGAAACCTTGCACAGTGTGAGGTGTCGAGAGTATTCCTTTCCGCTGGGCATAGTGTGGAGTTAGTCACGGTTGACCTTAGGTTTGGGACTCTTTAGGATTTTTATAACTCATTAAACATCAGTTAGGAGACATAATGGTTACTCTTGCACTTGTAATAATAATCCTAGGGTGAGCAATGTCCGGGTGCCCCATCTTTTATCGATTGCCTCTCCTATTATTCTCTTGCGTCTCTTTCTTCTTTTCTTTATTTCTATTTGCATTGATATTGTTCACACCACTGTTGAATCATCTTTACTATAGTTAAATAGCAATTCTTGTGTTTCCAAGCACTATTCCTTGTAGATACGACTACCTACTCACCAGGATACTTTATTACTTCAACAACCCGTGCACTTGTGGTACACACACGCAAGGAGTGTGTCAATGCACAACTATGAAAACAGTATGAGTTAGTGAAGGTGAAGAGGAAATACGAAGTGTGTAAAGACCATTGTCACTTGAGCTTGTAATGAGAGGCTTTATGGTAACCTGATCCTTCATAATAAACAATCAAGGTGAAAATAAAGATTAGGGCATGAAAGAACATGCAGGATGTTAGACATATGAATTTCAGTTAAAGGAGTGTGCAAAGTGGTGGAACCAATATGTGTAATAGGAAGTCCTTTATCATTACCGATATGAAGTGAGTTAGCATCATGGCATATTCTAAGTGTTTGAGACCTGTTGTCTTATGAGTGACATGATGGATAGCCCTAGTATCAAGAAACCACTGGGAAGTTGTTGAGTATTGTGATAAGACAGTGTAAGCATGCGAAACATGAGTAGCGGGTGAGGTACCGATAACCCCTTATTGATAGCATTGGAGTGTCATATGATTGAAGCCTTGTCAAATCTGGCAAAGAACTTTGGATTTACCACTTGAAAAATTACTATACCCATGATAGCAATCTCGATTGTGGCCACAGCCATGATCGTGGAATCCACTAGAGGGTTGTGGAGCTGAAAATTGGGCTTTCTATTTAACAAATAGTGCTCATGCTGTGGGGAATAGATGAGGCACGGGTTGTTGAGGACTAAATTGTGTGAGGCTATAAAGATAAGCCAATTGGGCTGGCACATGGGGCTCTAAGGATGGTTTTCACACTAGTTCACTACCCGAAGTAGAAAAAAAGACCATGGGATAAGGTGACATAGCTTGAGAATTATGTATGTACTCACGAGTGAGGAGAAAATATTGGAGGTCATCAAAATTACTGGCTCAACTTGTGCTTGAAGTGTTGTGGCAATATCATTGCACTTTGGTCTAAGGCCCTTAAAGACATGTATATTGCAATCTTTAAAAAGATAGAGGATGACTAGCAGCAGCAAGTGCGTTAGACATATACTTGGCTTGAGTAAGGTACTCTATGATGGAAGAGTCCTTTTAGCAAATTTCATGAAGATCGGCATGAAGTTGCAAGATACATGAATTAAAAGGTAAGGCACAAGCCTTTGCGAGGGCATCCTAAATCACTACATGCGTTTTCTTGCTAATAATCACTAGGTAAACATCTTTGGTGAGAGAGGACAGCAAAACTGACATCACATGTTGATCATTTTTTAGCCAAAGTAGATAATCAGGATTATTTAGTGGTACAGATGTCAGAGAAGATTGTATATGAGTTGGAGGACTTGGGTTGGACCCATCAATAAACCCAAGTAATTTTAGGCTAAATAAGAAGAGAACAATTTTAGTGTGCCAATAGAGATAATTTCAGGGAGAGAATTTCATTGGGAGATAGTGATAGGCACTTTGGATTACTAAAGGATATGTCATGGTCGAGAGGGGCTTTAGGAGAGATGTTGTAGAAATAGAGAAAGAAGATTGATCTGCCATAAGGCCACAACCAAGAAAAAAAAAAGGAAAACAAGGCTAGGGTTTTTGGCTCTAGATACCTAATTGTAATATGAATATTTCTCCAATGTATTATGTTTATATAGACAATAAAATCTAAACTTAAACCTAACTATACAAGGAAAAAGGGCTAAGTAAAGATTGGAATATTTTATACAATAATGCCTAAAATATCATATATAATCATTCCTAAAGTATCTCAATAATAACAATGAAATTCATATTGAATTCCTATAACAATTAACAAAACCAAAAAACCTTATATGGAAGATAATTTGAAGAACACAAATCTAAGAAATATACTTGTGTCTATGGATCAAGATGGACTAGCTTGTAGTCTTCTAATTGTTGAGTACCTTCTCTCTCAAAGTGATGAGAGTTCAGATAAAGCTTTTGAAGATCAAGATTGGATATCGCAACTAGAACCATAATCCATATACAAGGAGGTAGTTATCTTCTTTGCTAAGACAAGTCTTGGCTTTTTTAACAAGACAAGCTTTTGCTTCTGTAATAAGACAAACCTTAGCTTCTTCAATAAGACAAGCCTTCTTTAATAAGAAAGACCTCGAGTTCTTGGCTAAGCTAAGCTATGGCTTCTTTGCTAAGATACCCATCAATGGTTAGCAATAGCTCGGATTTTTACACATTTTGCAAAACTACCCCCACACTTAACTGAGATAAAATTATGGCCTAATTCTTGTTTGATCACCTAATTAGGCAGCTCAATTATCAATAATAAAACAACCAAAATAAAGGTTAGTTTACATGAATTAATGCCGCATATCTAACAATAATTAAATATGATTTCTATCAAAAGGCAAGTATGCCCTTTATTAGAGATTTACATGAACATGTAGCTTTTAGGATATACATTAAAAAAAATCACTTCTATGGGTAACGCTCATAAATATAATTTTGTGGGGGTACATAAATGAATATGAATTCTTGTGAGGCTGATAAGAAAATATGCACTTACATAAGGAATATATGCACTCATGTAAGGAATATAGACGTAAACAAGATTTATCTAAATTCTATACAAAAATAAACTTTTATAAAATTTTATAAATAAAAGCATCTTTAAATGTACAATAATTTTTTTCCATTTTTTTATGTTTTAGCATAATTTTTATTTTCATATAAAATAATTCTTTAAGTAGACAAATCACTCACCTTAACCAATATTGTGAGAGGGAGTTGATAGTTCAACATTTCAATTAGTAGAGAAAAAGTAACCATTCTTCTAATATATAACATTTTTTTAATTATATAATTTTGAATATTTTCTACAAATATCAAATGTTAAGATTCAATTTCATCGCTTTGCTCCATTATAAATAAATGTATGTATTTGTATAACACTAAGCAGAGTATCTGGCTGCATTGGTGGGTCAGGTTCCAAATGAGTGTCTGGTGTACCACTTTGTAATAATATCATGGTACTATATGCAAATGTCACTTGTCTTAAATTTTTCCTTACCTTCTTTACATTTCTTGATTTAGTCAGACATTTGGCATGCACACTTTGATGTTTTGGGATGATGAAAATTATACACTTAATTCTTTGGCATTAAGATCAATAAAAATTTTGTGTTTGTTGGAAGTGATTTTGTAGTCTTCAAATTCAAATCTTTAAGTTGTTTTGTTATTTAGAAGTACAGTGATAGAAAGCATAAATCTTTAGTGACAGATGCAGAGACTGCATGCCATGCATAGCTTGGGTGATATGTCTCTTGAAGAAGCTATGCATAAATATTTTATTTCATATTTTTTAAAAAGTGGAAAAATCACAATTAATTAAGAAAGAGTAAAAGTACAAAGAGATAAAACAAAGAAAGCAAACAAAGACAACCAAAGGGATAAAGAAAACATACAATGTGAGGAGGGGAGAGAGAGAGTTCAGCTAGGAGTGGAAAAGGCATACACACAACTAAACAAATAAGAGGAGAAAAACAAGGGTAGAAAACTATAGGGACACAAATAACCACACTCTTGAGGAAGGAACTTCAAGGTATGATTGCGTGCGTGACTCCAAAATCTAGCTGATGCTTGGGAGGGCTGGATCTTCACCAAGGTTACTCGCTTCCTTTGTGTAAGGCCCAAAAGTTCCAAGAAGTGGTTGATAGTTGTGATTAAAATGTCCATCTTTATCTTTTTAGCCTCAAGTTCTTTAGTAGGTGTGGCTAATACACCTTTCTTCTTTGCTGATCTAGGGGGTACTTATTGACCATATTCCACTTGAATCTTGAGTATGATTATCAAAATTTGAAGATAGATCTACATGTGGCCCTATCACCTATGCAACACATTTGTCCAAAATTGGAGCTTTTCATGGTTATGGTGCAATATATTTGGTTCCACAGCTTGTGAAACACATTGGCCCAAAATTAGTGGTTTTTGGGGGTTGTGGGGTACCAGTTTATCTATTCCCATATCATTGATGTGTTCTATCTCAAATTGGTCGATTTGCTGGGATGAGTAGTTCAAGTCATTCAAAAGGATACGTATTGGGATTTGTTTAAATATGATCCTACCAGTTCATATGCAACATAAAGTTCGCTCTTTGTCAAACCCATACTTAGTTATCAAGCTGGTTCAACCAAACCTTGCTTTAGAGCTGATCCAACTTGTTTAGCTATGAAGTCAGTCGACCTTTTTTCAAACTCAGTGCTTGTTGTGAGGAGAGAGTGCATAGTAAATCATCACACACCCTTTCTTTTCCACCATGCAAGGGATTGATGTAATCCTTACTGCCAACTAAACCTGTCCATGGGTTGGGCCAGACCAGGTTCAAGCTGGGCTGAGTGCATAATTACTAAAATTTAAGCTAGTCCAAGCCCCACCCAACCCAATAATATGAGCCTTAACTTTTGTCGAAATTTGCCAAAATTTTATGACCTTTAACCAAGGCTTACCCAAGCCAGCCCAAAAAACTTTTTCATCAAATAATGAATAAGTTATAAAAAATATTAACAATAATATTAATCTGTGAACATGACCAAATTTTATTCTACAAAACACATTAAAATTGAAGTACGAAATGCACATCTTTATTCAATCACAAAAACTAAAATTCAAACTATTATAATCAATGACAATCAACAATAAATATATATTATATAAGTATATACAAAAATAATTGCTAAATAATCAATGGAAATTCAAACCATTATATGTATAAGTATATACAAAATTAATTAATAAATATATATGATAACTCACACCGGCCAAGGCTTTTGACAATGAACCAGACCAAGCCCATTTTTAAAATGCGCTCTTTTTATTTTGTCCAAGACCCGATCATCGGACCTTGTATGTTTATCCAAGCTCTCCCAATTTTTGGGTGAGTCTTCAAACATGGGAGGATAGACCATCTAGTGGCAACTAGCTTGTCCAGTTTGGCTACAGGGGTTTTGACACATTTACTCATCTACTATTGTACAGGTGCCGTGGCTCAAGACACCTATGTTGAGGTTGCCTTCCTTGGACCAATGGTTACATGAGGCTTATGCAATGACTTATCAGACTCAACTCTTTGTCTACTTGTTATTGTCTTTCCCGCCTAAGCGACGAAGTTCGGTGAGTTTTCTTGGGCATGTATGTGGGAGTTAATAAACTCTACAGTGATGTTTTGCCTCATCAGTCACTTCTATAGATCGGAGACCAATTGCTTTCGCTGGTGCTCAAGAGAATATGCAATTTTCACCGCCACTCAAAAAGCAACACTTGTGTGTGAGTTTTTAAGATTTTCGCTGATTCGGATAGAATTTGAAACTCCTTCTAGCACCCCTCGCTCTGACACCACACTGATGAGGTTTTCAAACTAATGGACATCTCATTGCATTATGAATACCAAGAGGATTCTCCAATCTCCATCGGAGAAGCAAATAATGGCGCCATGGTTGATTTCATCATTACCAGAGATTTTCCTTTTAGTTAGGAGGGGATCTCATGTGTATACTGTTAGGATTATGTCTTCAAATACCAATGAGGAAACTTATTTTAGGGCATTTCATTTGTATTATACATTCTTATTATTATTAGTAGGCATTTATTTTGATGTTCAAATAAATCATGTGTTGGCATTTAAAAGTTTTGAACATTATAGTCCTTGTATATTAAGTTAAACCTTCTAATTTTTATTGGATAAGGAGGGGAGAACTAGAAGGGTTTAGTACTTATACACTTAAATAGTTTACAAATCAAAGAATCTTTAATTGGGCATTAAAGATTTGTAAGGAATTGTATGACATATACTTTGCCAAATAGTGCTAGTTAAACACTATAGAATAGTGTGAGTATATGTTATAAATACATCACTGGGATTGGTGTATTCCAACATGACTTACAACAATCCAATCATATGGGTTTTACTCTTTGACAGTTAATGATTGGGATTGTTGCTTATGATCATATGAGTGGGCCTTAGACTTGAGGTATCATGGTCACGATGTGCTTATGACGTCTAGTATGTTACTAGATTCATTGGGCTCAATTTATCTTTTGGTAGGGCTGACCTTGAAGTGTGATGGTTATGCATCTTACTTAGAATCATCTGCTTAAACTCAGATTAGACCCTCTCGTGCTTGAAGGATACAATATCTCCATCACAGGGCTATGAATGAGTGCCACATCTTATGCCCTAAATGGCAGCATGCTCTCTCATATCTTGAAGCACTGGTTGTGATCATTATAAACCTATAACAGCGCATCAAGAACATCTCTCTCCTGCATCATAAGTGCACATCTATTAAATGACCAAAAGGCATTTTTCAGAGTATCTCCCAGTGCGACCGCTTCATTTTTTCCCTCAACTCCGAGATCATTTCCACTACAGGAGCAAGATAACGACATGCATTTAGTAGTATCATGGATGATAAGTGCTTGTTTGATATATATCTATTCACATTTTTTATGCACTTTGAGTATGATTATATTAAGGTATTTTTATTAATAGCATGTGTTTGTGTTCTTTTGTGCAATTAGGGCATACGAAGGGAATTGATGAGAAAGAAGCAAAGAAAGGGTTGTGGAGACATTTCTAAGATGATTTAGCATGCTTCAGGGATGAACACTTAAGTTGGATCATCTACAAGCGCATATGTGCCAACTTTTGAGATTTTAGAAGCTGATTGACATGTTAGTAGGGCACATAGGTAGTCATGTGTGCGTGTACCAGCTTGGGGGCACTTTTTAGGAGTTATCTCAGCCATTTGGAGAGATAAAACCCCACATACCCTTCCACACGCCCGTGTGGCCCCCCAAAGAAAATTTGCGAGTACTGTAGCAAACATTGCAGTAAATTATTGCTGAAAAATAATGTAGAAAAGCACTGTAGCAGTTGGTTGAATTTCATACACCCTTCACATGGGCGTGGTGAGGCCGTATGGATCCCTAGGTTTCACTTATAAAAAGGCCACTCAAAGGGTTATTCCACATTTTTTCCCACAAGTTTTAGGGTGAAGTCGGCTAGGTTTTTGGAGAGGAGGTCTTTGCACTCAAGGGAGTGCTTCTTCACGAGCTTTCATGGATTCTTTCATTAGCCATCGGGGAAATGTCGATGACATCGATTTGGAGAGATGTGCCCTAGCTTCATCGGAGGAACTCTTGTAGACCATCAGTACGGATCTAAAGGGAATTTTCCTTATGGTTTTCATGTGTTTTCATTGATTGATTGATTGATTGCATATTGTATTGCGCCATGAAGAGCTAAACCCTAGTGGGTACTTGGAAATGTAAACCCTAGGATTTATTGATTTTATAGACTTTCATTACATTTTCTTTAATTGAGTATGCATTTGAGTTTTAATATTGTGTGCTTTGTGATTGCTTTTCTCTAGAGTGACACTAGGGTTGAGAGCTACACCTAATCATCTTAGTGACGATTGACCATCACCATTAGGATTAGATTTACCAAGTTTGAAGAAGATTGAGAGGTAGCAAAGCACCTTTTTCCCCTTCAGTTTGGTTTAATCTACCTCTATATTCCAAGAGCTCTTAGCAATCATATATGGTGTAAGGCGTCAAAAGATCTACACTAGGACCTTATATGGTATTAGGGATTTTTCACATGGTCCAAAGGCTTAGATCTACATCAAGGAATAGGGTTTACCATTTATAATCCTTAGAACTCTAAGCAGTCATATATGGTGTGAGGCATCGAGAGCTTTCTCTCCACTAGGACCTCGTAGAGAACTAGTTATCGGTTGACCTTAGGTTTGGGACCGGTGTGCTTTTAGATTTCCACAACTCAATTAATCTTAATTTAAAAAGCATAATTTTAGTCTTGCACTTAACATAAGAATCCTAGGGGAGCATTATTCAGGTACTCCATCTATCTTGACTGATTCCTCTCTGCTTCTCTATTTGCCTACTTCTCTTTCCTCAATTGCTTGTTTATGAAATTGATCATTCACACACTCATTCCATTTTTTAGGCTAGGTAGCAAGGTTCAGTTTTACTAGTACTCCTGTTCTTTGTGGATTCGACCACTCGACCCGTTAGGTACACTTTATTACTTGAATAACTCATGCACTTGCGATCATATGCAAGGGGTGTATTTGTTGCCATCTTCTATTGTCATAAAAAAAATCCACATAATCAGTTAATAATTGAAACACAAACACCATATTTTACACCGAAAGCGAAAATAATTCAGAGGGAAATAGACATCCAGAATGACAAATATAATTATATACACATCACAAAATGTCCCATTTTGCACATAAACTGATTAATGCTACACAGGTGATAAACATCCCAACCGCAAACACTAAAACTATACAACACACAACATAATTGTCATCTTGCTTGAAGGCCCGATCCAACCATGTGTTCTCAATTCTCGCCTGGGATTTTCCTTGGAGGATGTCGATGAAATATCTTCAACAAGAGAGTAATGGATTCGGAGAAGACGAATGATGAATGTCGTTAGGAAGACTACTGCAGGGAAAATGTTCTCTAATGAATGCATTATATATAGATATTTTATATACCCTATTGCATGATTCTTTTGTTCTTTTAGCATGTTTTTGTATAGACCCATGCTACTTAAGGTATGTTTGTTAATTATTGTAGATAATTAGGCTTTGGATTAAAAAGAAATGAATATAGTTGAATTTGGGCACAAAACAGTATTATAATGCACTTTTCTGGACAACCACAATCAGGAAGCATACCCTTGCTTCAGACCATTCTGTTTTTAGGACTTAGAAAATTCCACCATAACTGACTAAGCACACCCATGCTTGGAAGCACAATTAGTAAGCACGGGCGTGCTTAAGTCTGTGTACTTTACCGAGATCTGCACAAATCAGAAAGCATGGTTTCACTACTCAAAGCACCATTGTGCTGAGGGAGTACGGTCAGAAAGCATGGGCGTGCTTACGCCCATGCACTTTACTAGGATTTTCATACAGTCACGAGCATGGTCCTACTGCTCCTAGAACCAGTGTGCCGTCGAAGCACGGGTGTGCTTAAGCCCATGCACTTTTCTGGAATCACGCTGAAACTATTCGCAAAACACTTGAAAGAAAGCACGGTCAAGAGCACGCCCAAGTGCATGGCCCTGCTTGCATCAGGAAAGGTGTTTTTAAACCCTAAAGTTAGATTTTGTGGGATCTTCTTTCTTCTTTCTGGAGGCACAGGGTAAGGTAGAGCTTAGTATTATTTAGGGCCAGATCTGGTGGAGAGATTATCGTGGATTGGAGGAAGCCGGTAAGATTATCTTATAGCACTCTTCAATAAGGATTATGAAGCAAGAAGGGATTCTTATGGATATCATTCTTTTCCCTTGTTGCTTTTCTTTGATGCATTGTAGAACCATAAGGGGTTAACCGTCTTTCGGTGCCCTGGATTATGAACCTTGACTTTTGATATATTGACATTAGTTGCTTTGATTATTGAGTTTCTTTGTGATCCCCTTCTTGTTTATAATGATTGTTCATCTTTGTGTTGATTGCCTTGATGTTTGTATATTGCAAAACTCGACCTGGGAATAGGCGCTATCTGTGTGAGCATTGATGTGGCATGCATGTTCCCCGTAGTTGCAGTTGTAATCAAAAAGCATGCTAACCTTAGTTGCTTATCTGCTATCTAGAGGATCATCTATTGTTCCGTCTAGCTAGGGCACACATTAAGGAAGGGGTTAAGTCCGCTCCAAGCCATGAGTGAAGACGTATGTTATCAAACCCTCCGTAGATGGTCACCACGGTCCAAGGAGATGTACATGTAATTGTTGCCTAGTCAATACATTTGTCAAGGGGATTAATCTGGGGCACTGTCCTTCCCGCTATTATCTTTTCAACCCAAAACCCTATCTCTCTTTCTTATCTCTTCTTGTATTTTTTTAATCGATGTAAGCTAGTTCTCATCCAATCTCTTGAATCAATTAGATATTAAAAATAGAGTGAGTATTGAGAGCTATACCAGTCCCTGAGGATTTGATTACCCGACCCATTTGGGTACACTTTACTACTTGTACGACCTGTGCACTTGTGGTTAGATAAAGGGAGTATCATTCTCCCACCGGCTTTAGCACAATAAGTAGAAGACGAATAGTTGTGCCTTCGGTGGAGAAAGGGTTCGCGGATCCCAACCATTCGTAAATCTAACTGTCTAATCATGGGGGGTTTTCAAGATGTTAGAGGGCATTTTGGTCATTTCGTGTGATTGGAGAAGTTTTCTTCACTCAGGGGAAATCTAGTAATTTCGAGTGCCACTTAACTCCCATCTTTAATACTGTTTCAGGAATCTGGATTGAAAAAGAATAATTCAATAAAAGCGGGACCTTTAAGAAAAGTGCAAATACAAAGGGATTTATTGAGAAAGTTCAAACTTTATGGGGATTATTAAATATTTTCCACTTGAAATTTATACTAAATAAAATAGTAATGATTCTTGTGAATTATATAATTAAAATATATAAGGATCATAATAATTAAAGTCAATAATTGCATTCAAACTATTTGATAAATCAAGAAAATTTGAGTATTTCTTGTTAGTTATTCCCTCAGTTCCTTTTTATATGTCGTAAATCCATGTTCTTTTTATTTGTTATTTTTCTAATATCAAGAAGTATTTATTAGTTTTTTTTTCTAAAATTATCATTAACACTCTATTCAATTATCTTTTTGGAATTAAATATGAGAGAGAAATATGAAGATATAAATTTAGGGGTAATTTTGGAAAGATAACTAATTTTTTATAAAAAGTTTGTGAAATAACTAGATTTCTTAGTATGTGAGATTCGATTAATATAAAAAGAAACGGAGGGAGTATTTGTTTACTTTAAATAAAATTTATTAATTTAGATAATTTATTATACTAATTAAAGTGAATAATAATTAAAATAAATTATGTAAATAAAATATGTAATTATAATGATTAAAATAAACGATGATATTCAAAAAATTTTATAAAATAAATAAAATTATTTATAACTAATCATGACTCATTTTTTTTATACATAATGTTATTAATTTACATTAAAAATATAAAAAATAATTTTATAATATTTCCTCGTCCTCTTATTTATTTATTTATTTATCTTTTTCAGTTCTCAATTCTATACCCTTCTCATTCCATTTTTCATTTACCCTTTCCTGTAAACCAAATTGATCGTCAGTGATCTAATGTTGTGGTCCGTGTTGGAGTGAAAACCATCCCTTGCTAAGCCTCGTTAAAACTCCAAGTGGGCGTACCAAGGGCTTCGTTTGCAGGGTGGGATTTTTCCTCTTCGTCTCTCGTCGTCGATGGCGATGGTGAAAAATTTCCTCACAATTCTCTCCGCCCCTGTGATTGCTTTCTTGGCCATCCTTCTCCGCTCCAGGCTCAGCACCACATGTCAATGAACCCCATTTCTTTCTCTTCTACCCTAAATCTTCATGCTTAACATTCTTGGTTTTAAATTGGCTACAGGGAGATGGGCGGAAGTCATTACTGCTGATGTGGTTGTGGTGGACGCCACCATCTACACCAGTGATCCGGTCCTACCTTTTGCAGAAGCCATGGCCATCCGGAATGGCCGAATTTTGCGAGTTGGGAACTATTCCGACATAAAGGTGACTCCTTATATCTTTTCCCTTTTTCTGGGATTCTTATGCTTAGTAATCTTACTTTTTTTCCCTTGAGTAAGAAGTGATGCATTTGGTCTCACTTTTTATAAAGCATGTTTTCTGGATGATCCATTGATTTAAATTTGGTGCAGATGAAAAAATTATCCTTTGTTGCTCACTGGCTCAAATTTACTAAATTATTATGTGGATCAGCATGCTTATGAAAGTAGTGGTTTTTTAAACCTGGTAACCCTGTGATTCTTGTACAAACTATGAGTGAAATGTGGCAAGGCTGGTTAAAGTGGTTTGTTGAGTTACTGTTTCAGAATCATCTCAATGTCTGCTGTCTAGGTAGAAAGGATTTGTAGCTTAAGAAAGATGATAATAGGGTTTCAAGAACTTGGTTGCTTAACCATTCTTCAGCGTAATTAAAAGTGCTAGGCGCTCTTAAGGCGCTAAGACATTTTATTGCCTGATGCGAGAGGCGCCACAAGAAAAGCACTAGTTTATATATATATATATATATAATTTTTAGAATAATTAAAGTCACATGCTTCCACCAAAACACCAACCTTGTTGTTGCACAACCGCAAGCGCACGGTTTTGCCAAGTAGTAAATAAGTATCGATCCCACGAGGACCAAGTGTAATTACCAACCTATTGCAACAAGAGATTATCTAGACAATTAAAAAGGTGAGAATTAAGAACAACAAGAAACAAGGAATGAAACACAATCGAGGGTTGAAGGGACACGGTGGCGGATCGTACTTTCGAGGCTAATATAAACTTAGGTTTGGGAACTCACCACAAGGTATAATATGAACGATGTGTTGGATCTAGGTTATAATTGGGTAGATTTCTTGAAGGGCATTAATCCTAAACTACTTGTCACTCTCTTTCAAGAGATAACAAGTTAGACCTTGATTAGGCTACCTCCTACTTTCGTGGTAGATAAACCTCTTCAAAACCTGATTAAGTACAATGATTAAGGCAAAGACCCTCAAGAATTACCTTTCGGTATATTCAGGGTGATTAAAGAGGTTCCAAGACCCAAGTTAACCTCTCAGCCAACCTAGATCTCTAAGATAGCAAGCAATGCTTTCACAATCACAAGCTGTGTACTCAAATCAGAAATCAGCTCAAGAAATCTACCATTAAGCATAAAAGATCCATACAAAAGTGTCAACACATCATACACAAAACACCTTGGGTTAATCCCAAACCTAAGAAAAGTTCTACTCACACACCATCTTAGTTACAAAGAAAAAGATAGAAAGAGAAGAAAGTCTGCAGAAAGCAACACAACAAGTCGAGAGAACTCCCTATGATGTCTACAAGGTTTGATCTTGAGTTTCGACTCTCCTTCCTTCTTCAACCCTCTCCGTGTCTTGATTTTTCCTTCTTCCCTTTCCGACCCTTGACCCCCTTTTCCCCGATCTTTCCCCCTCTTTTAGAGCCCCTTTATGGTCCTCTTTATAGCCAAAAGATAAAGGCTGGGCCCCAGTTACTTTATGGACCACAGGTACTTCTCGCAGACCACAGATAGGCTGTGTTTCTTCCCAGTTTCCAGGTTTCTCAGCCAATTCCAGCTTCCTACAATGAAAATAACTAGAAAAAGTAGATTGTACAAGGAGAAAGGGAAATGACCATAAAAACTAGGGAAAATGCATGAATACTAGCTAAATGCATGATGTTTATAATGCAATTTATATGTGCAACAAACTCCCCCAAGCCTGAATTTTGCTTGCCCTCAAGCAATGTTACAATTTAGACAACATGACAAGGGAAGTTAACGAATTCAAATGATGACATTATCTAGCACGGGACACAAGCATAACTTATGAATAGAGTTCATAAAGGTCATGGAGTAATTCGACTTGTCCCATAGGATAGATCGTACACGAGCATCACAAAAGAACTTGATTCACCTCACATGCAAAATGGTCCCGAAATTTAAGATAGGATATATAGATGCAATGAGTCTTAGAGACTTCATAGAACTCCCTTACACAATTCATGCCAAGTTGCTTATTAGAGGGATCAATAGGATTTCTTTAACCATTCATTGATCTCAATTCTTTGTCCGACTAACATAGGATGTGATTGATCAATTTTCAGTTCAAAATTCAAAACATCACCTATATCATTTCCCTCTTATTTGAGAACTTAACTTAGGCAAAGAGAATGCTATGGGATCACAAAATCTCAAGAAGAACCCATTGCAAATGTATATACTAAATTAAAATGCAAGATCATAAGCAATGAGATTAGCAAAGTTAGACTCATGCAAATGCAAGTCGCATGATCCAATCACTATTAGATAAGAAAAATCTATTCCATGGCCTTTTTTTGTGTCATGCTACACAATTCATCATAGAATTCTCGATGACAAGTCCTTTTTGAAATCAACTCAAGATAAATATGCAAATGCAAGTGCGCATGAGGGATGTATGAAAAGATGCAATGCAACTACTAAACTAACTCCCCAAGCCTACTTCAAGCATTGCCCTCGATGTTAAGAAATTAATTAAAAGTAAGCAAATGGGGGAGTAGAGAACCGACCGGGATCAACGTGGAGGAGGAAAGTGGCCTTGCTCGACTAGCCATTCGTAGATTGAATTAGTTTGTTCTTTGAAGCCGGGTTTAAGATTGGCACGTGCTTGTTGTTCAAAGCTAGATGGAGTCAAGGCGATCATGATGCGTGGGAGATAGTCTGCGATCCGTGGAATCTGCAGGGGGTTGTGGAGCTTGTTCGCAGGGGGATTTCTAGCATGTTGTGGTGCAAGAGGGTTCGAGCCAGAAATCCCGGTTGTCGCAGGCATGGACGTTGGTCCGCTCGAGTGGGGTCGGGAAGAGGATAACGTGGTGTCCCTTTGAGAATGAGGTAGTGGACATCGACTTCTTTTCGACGATCATCTTCATAGCAATGCAAGCTTCCATGTCCAACCGAATATTGCACTGGAATACTCCGAAGCGGAGGCAGTCACGATGAAAAGCAAAGGCAATAGGAGTAATAAGACCACCAAGGACAATGTCTCCTGAGGAAGCCTTGCCTACTTTAGCAAATTGACGAGCCAAGTGGGAACCCAAAGGTGTCTAAAAGGGGTGTTGTGGGAGCATTGCCCAGAGAAACATGAGCTCGGACTGCCTAACAATGGCCTCACACTCACCACGACCAAACAAAGTAAGGGCCATAATACGATGAATGTAGCGGAAACATGGATTCCTAAGACTGGTTGCCCTAGCAGTTGAGGGTTCATATTTGGGTTCATTGGTGAGGTGTGCCAAAAAGTCGATGGCATCAAAGTCTTTAGGGTGTCCTGCGTCACCACCAGTTGGAAGACCGAAAATGTGGTTAAATTGAGCCAAATTAAGCTTAAAAATCCCGGTTGAGGAGTCTAAATGTGATTTCACCTTCGTCACTACTCGACCGTACAGACATGGACATCAACTGAGCTTAAGAACTCTAGGGTGAGGCGTTCGTAAGTGGGGGAATCTCATGTTGACAAATGCGGTCCACCCTAGGTTGCCTACCATCCAATATACATCATCAAGGATACCCAGGTGCGGAGAAGATTGTCATCAACATACCGGTTGGGATGATTTTTCCGTTTAGAAAGAACTTCGGTACCTATTCCTTTGGAAAGCATCCTTGAATATGATGTGTTGAGTGGAAGCGTTAAGCACTGCTCAATGTTAGGGGTGGCTCACGGGAGGAGGTTGCGGAGTCTGGTTGCAGACATGTCTGCGGCGTTCTCCGGTCTCGCATGATGAAAGTCGTCACGACTGAACCTCGGTGAGATTGTTAAAAAGGCCGGTGAGAATGGGGGTTGGTTATGGAGTTAGTAATGGAGTTTTTAGGTTGATGGTTTGATCTTTGAGAGAAAAGTGGGGGGGGGAGAGGGGGGTTGTGTTAAAATATGTGAATGCTGGAGATGGGATGATGGATAGTTGATGGGATGGGAGAGTTATGAGAGTGTCTTGGTAGTAGGAAAAAGGCAATGTGGAGTAAAGCCAAGGACAAGAAGATCATTGGGGGAAGGCATAGGTAGTGTTTAGGTCAGTCTTGGGGCGAGCGAAAAAGTGATGGGGGTGGGTGGAAAGTGGGAGTGGACATTGGGATTGGGAGCAGAAGACTGGAAATTTGGAGGGAAAACTGTTTCTGGATTCTCCCAGTCCGCGTACGATCCACACCTGTGTTCCCTGACGCACCCCGGTTGTGTTTCATACAAGGTGACCCAGACGAGTCTGCATTGGCTGCTGGTGATCTAGTCTGTATAATTGAACATCAAATGAGCTGAAAAGAGCTCTGGGACAACTCTGAACCTGCAGAAAACAGTTGAACTTAAATCAGCTAATATAATTGAAAATTTGTAACATAACCAGAAAAATTAAAACAAAGACTGACAATCAAAAGGAAAAACAGGAGCTCGTTTAAGGTCACGAGCACGACCCCTTTTTATTCATTTATTCAATGATGGGAGGAGTTAGAGAGAACATAAGTTCTCCCTTTCTCAATAGGTTCTCCAACAATGTAATGCTTCAGTCTTTGCCCATTAACCTTGAAAGTGCCTGTTGTTGCACTGTGAACCTCAATAGCGCCATACGGGAAGACCTTGGTCACTACAAAAGGTCCTGACCATCTTGATCTTAATTTCCCCGGAAAAATCTTGAGTCGTGAATTAAAAAGCAGGACCAAATCCCCTTCTCGAAATTCTCTGCGAAAAATCTGCTTGTCATGCCACAGTTTGGTTCTTTCCTTATACATCTTTGAATTTTCATAGGCATCCAATCTCAATTCTTCCAGTTCTTGTAATTGAAGCTTCCTCTTATCTCCGGCTGTCTTCATATCAAAATTAAGAGCTTTAACTGCCCAAAATGCCTTGTGTTCCAATTCAACTGGCAAATGACAAGCCTTGCCATAAATTAAACGAAATGGTGTCATGCCCGATTGGGGTCTTGTAGAGTCGTTCTATATGCCCATAAGGCATCATCAAGTTTCGATGACCAATCCTTTCTTGTTGTTGAAACCGCTTTTTCTCAAGTATGTTTTTGATCTCCTATTTGAAATTTCTGTCTGCCCACTTGTTTGAGGGTGGTACGGTGTGGCGATCTTATGTGTTACCCCATATTTTCTAAGGAGGCTTTCAAATTGTCTTTCTATGAAGTGTGATCCTCCATCACTTAGCGATGACTCTAGGAACTCCGAATCTTGGAAAAAAATTACCCGTTTGAAGAGCTTAATTACAGTCACTGCATCATTTGTTGGGGATGGAGCAGACTTCAACCCATTTGGAAACGTAATCCACGACCACAAGAATATATCTCATTGTTGCATGAAGATGGAAACGACTCCCATGTAATCTATTCCCCAAACGTCAAAGATTTCCACTTCAAGGATGTAATTAAGAGGCATTTCATGCCTTCTTGAAATGTTTCTTGTTCTTTGACAACGATCACAAGCAAGCACAAATCTCCTCGTGTCTTTGAAAAGTGTAGGCCAATAAAACCCGACTGAAGTATTTTTGGTCTAGCTTTTTGAAGAGCTACGATCGACCACCATAAGATGAAGAGTGACAATGGAACAAGACTTTTTCTCGCTTCATCTTCGAGGATACACCTCCAGTATTCCATCGACACATCGTTTATAAAGAAATGGTTCATCCCAAAAATAGTATCTCAAGTCTGAAAAGAACTTTTTCTTCTGCTGGAATTTCAGGTCTGGTGGCAGAATTCCACAAACTAGGTAGTTCACAAAATCTGCATACCATGGAGTGTCAATTGTGGAGATCCTCAGCAACTGTTCATCAGGAAATGCATCGTTAATAGCCAGCTCATTCTCTCCATTCTTTTCCACAACTTGATGCAATCTTGAGAGGTGGTCGGCTACCACATTTTCTGCACCTTTCTTATCACGAATCTCAAGATCGAATTCTTGAAGGAGGAGAATCCACCTAATTAGCCTTGGCTTTGCATCCTTTTTGCTTAGGAGATATTTGATCGCAGCATGATCTGTGTATACTATCACTTTGGAGCCAACGAGGAAGGACCTGAATTTGTCAAAAGCGAACACAACCGCCAGGAGTTCTTTTTCTGTTGTGGCATAGTTGACTTGGGCTTCATCTAACGCTTTGCTTGCATAGTAGATTGCATTCAATCTCTTTTCCTTCCGCTGGCCAAGCACAGCTCCTACAGCGTAGTCGCTCGCGTCGCACATGATTTCAAAGGGCAACTCCCAATCGGTGGGCTTTGAATTATTGGTGCGGTGGTTAATGCCTTTTTTTCAACCTGCGAACGCATTCAAAAGCGATCATGATTAAAAATCAAAAAGGAACATCATTAGCTAACAAATTAGTTAAGGGTTTTGCAATTTTGGAGAAATCCTTTATAAAGCGCCGATAGAATCCTGCATGTCCTAGGAAACTACGGACTGCTTTAACTGTTGTAGGTGGCTGCATCCTCTCTATGACTTCCACCTTCGCTTTGTCTACTTCAATGCCACGTTCGGACACCACATGTCCCAGCACGATACCGTCCTGTACCATGAAATGGCACTTCTCCCAGTTAAGGATGAGGTTCATCTCTTGGCACCTGTATAGCACCTTAGACAAGTTAGCTAAACATTCATCAAAGGTTGTGCCATACACCGAAAAGTCATCCATAAAAATCTCCATGATGTTTTCAATAAAATCTGAAAAAATTGCTGTCATGCAACGTTGAAAGGTGGCGGGAGCATTACAAAGACCAAATGGCATCCTCCTATAGGCAAAAGTGCCGTAAGGGCAAGTGAATGTGGTCTTGTGTTGGTCACTAGGATGGATAGGAATTTGGTAAAAACCAGAAAATCCATCTAAGTAACAAAAATGAGAGTGTTTAGCTAACCTTTCTAGCATTTGATCTATAAAAGGGAGTGGGTAGTGGTCTTTCCTTGTTGCTTTGTTCAATTTCCTATAATCTATGCACATCCTCCAACCCGTGACAGTTCTAGTTGGGATTAATTCATCATTTTCATTTTTCAAAACAGTCATGCCTCCTTTTTTGGGAACTACTTGCACAGGGCTGACCCACTCACTATCGGAAATTGGGTAAATCACACCGGCATCAAGCAATTTAAGCACCTCTTTCCTAACAACTTCCTTCATATTAGGGTTTAGTCTTCTTTGGTGCTCAATAGAAGGTTTAAAATCAGGTTCAAGTAGAATTCTGTGCATGCAAATTGATGGTTGTATTCCTTTCAAGTCATCTATTGTGTATCCTATGGCTTTTTGGTGCAGTTTTAAGCTCATTGAGAAGTTTTTTTCAGATTCCATCCCTGCTTAGGTCGAGCATTAATAATCACGGGGATATGTGGAATTAGGTCCAAGAAATTCATACCGAGAGTGGATGGGAGAGGTTTTAGTTCTACCTTGGGAGCTTTACGATCTTTCGGGTTGTGTATCTGTGAAACCGGTTCCAAAAATTTCGCTATGAGACTCGGTGTTGCGGAAATTTCTTAGACTGCAGCAGCTGTGCACATTTCTCATTCTCACCATCTTCATTATCTTTCTGCTCATCTTGTACCAAACACAACTGGACAGGGTCTTTGGAAATGTGTTTTGGCAACTCCTCTTTGATAGATTGTTCAAGTAGATCAACCCTACAACATGAACTTTCAACAAAAGAGTGTTTAACAGAGTTAGCCAAATCAAATTCTACTTTTTCTTCACCAACAGTTAAAGAAAGCTTGCCATTTTTAACATCAATAAGTGCCCCTGCAGTTGCCAAGAAGGGTCTCCCAAGAATGATTGGAATTTGAGTGTCTTCCTCCATTTCTAACACCACAAAGTCGGGCTGGGTACAAAGAACTTACCGACCTTTGATTGGGATGTCTTCAAGAATACCTATTGGATGTTTGACGGATCGATCCGCGAGCTGCAAGGAAATTGTTGTCGGCTTTAACTCTCCCATGTCTAGTTTCTTGCACACTGACAAAGGCATCAAGCTTACACTTGCACCTAGATCACATAGAGCTTTCTCAAAGCTTGCTGCCCCAATTTCACATGGAATCGAGAAGCTGCCTGGATCTTTCAGTTTTGGAGGCAATTTGTTTTGGATTAATGCACTGCACTCCTCCGTTAATGCCACTGTTTCATACTCCTCTAATCTTCTTTTCTTAGACAAAATATCCTTCAAAAATTTCGCATATGATGGCATTTGTTGCAAAGCTTCTGTGAAAGGAACGTTGATGTATAACTTCTTAAGAACTTCTAAAAACTTTCCAAATTGCTTGTCCAACTTGGCCTTGGCTAACCTTTGTGGAAATGGCACTGGTGGCACGTAAGGTTTTGGAGGTATATACCTCGGTGTTTCATCAACTTTTTCTGCATCTCCACTGTTGTGTTCAGCCGTTTGCTGTTGTGTATCATTTCTTTCAGCTGGATTCACCCCAATGTTTTCATTTTCAGCTTGTTTTGACTTGGGATCTTCCAATTGTTTTCCACTCCTTAGAGTTATAGCTTTGCAATGCTCACTTGGATTAATTTCTGGTTTTCCTGGAAACATCCCTGGGGGTCTGGATGAAGAACTAGCTTGTTGAGCAATCTGATTTTCCAGCATTTTGTTGTGGGTAGCCAAGGAATCAACCTTAGAAGTAAGCTGCCGAATTGCTTCATTCATGACTTGACCTTGTTGCTTAAACTCTTCATTTTGCTTGGCTTGTGTTACAACAAAATTCTCTAGCAAAGCCTCCAAATTTGATTTCTGCACAGGTTGTGGATTGGAAATTCTCTGCTGGAATCCTGGTGGCTGTCTAGGGACATTAGAGCTGTGGTTTTGATCAAAGTGAGGTTGATTGCTCTTGTAGGAAAGATTAGGATGATTTCGCCAACCAGGGTTGTAGGTGTTGGAGAATGGATCATTGACGGGTCTTTGACTGAAATTGAGATAGTTCATTTGCTCCACCGATGGTTCCCGAAGAGGGGATGCGATCGAGTTGACGATTCTGACTAGACATGTCCCTGTGGAACCACAGATTTCACATGTAGCATCAGGCACTGGAGCATTCGGTTTGTCAAATTTTTTTGAGTTAAAGCATCCACCTTGGTCGCAATTAAGTTTAAGGTCTCCACCCTCATGTCTTCCTCGCAGGTTTTGGAGTGGTGCTTCTTTTCACTTGCCCATTGGCAATGGTTGAGAGCCATGTCTTCAATTAAATTATAGGCATCATCCACTTTTTTTGTTCATCAAAGCTCCTCCCGATGCAAAGCATCAACTCGAAAATGCGAGAGTTATAGTTTAATCCACTCTAGAATGTTTGCACAACCCGACCATTTCTCCAAGCCATGGTGTGGGCATAGTCTCATAAGTTCCTTGAATCTATCCCAAGCTTCATACAGGTGATTCACCATCCTTTTGATAAAAACCCAGTGATTTGGTTCCATAGTCGAGCAGTTTTTGCTTGCAGGGAAATACTTAGAAAGAAAAAAACTTGGAGCAATTGATCCCATGTTTTTGATAGAGCCTTCAGGTAGTGAATGTAACCAAGCTCGAGCCTTGTCCCGTAAAGAGAATGGAAAAAGTCTGAGTCTAACTGCATTCTGTGGGACTCCATTGAGCTTAACGGTGTCGCATGATTCGAGAAAAAGCGAGAGATGGAGGTGTGGATCTTCTATCTTTCGAACCTCCAAACCCGATTCTCATTTGAATTAATGACATGAGTCTTGGGTCGCAGTGAAAATTGTTTGCTTTCAACCGGTGGCATTGCAATGTCGGAATGCAATCCTTGAGCACTCGGGGCTGCAAATTCCTTCAAAGTTTTTACTATTATCCTCCATGTTTGATGCTTGTGAGGACTCTTTAAGCTTAGCTTTCCTTTGATATTGAAGTCGAAAATCCCTCTCAAATTCTTGATCTGGTTCTAACGAGACTTCAAGACTTCTATTTCTTTTGCATAGAATGAGAATTAACCTCGCAAAGAAACAAAAACAAGTTAAGTGAATTGGACTAATTGGGAAAAAGCAGAGAATAAAATGCCTAGTCTAACCAGGTTGCAATTCAATTAATATCACACTATAGTCCCCGACAGACGGCGCTAAGAACTTGTTGCACAACCGCAAGCGCAGCGGTTTTGCCAAGTAGTAAATAAGTATCGATCCCACGAGGACCAAGTGTAATTACCAACCCTATTGCAACAAGAGATTATCTAGACAATTAAAAAGGTGAGAATTAAGAACAACAAGAAACAAGGAATGAAACACAATCGTAGTGAAGGGACACGTGGTCGTGGATCTTTCTTCAGATTAAAATAGACTTAGGTTGGGAACTCACCACAAGGTATAACATGAATGATGTGCTGGATCTAGGTTATAATTGGGTAGATTTCTTGAAGGGCATTAATCCTAAACTACTTGTCACTCTCTTTTAAGAGATAACAAGTTAGACCTTGATTAGGCTACCTCCTACTTTCGTGGTAGATAAATCTCTTCAAAACCTGATTAAGTACAATGATTAAGGCAAAGACCCTCAAGAATTACCTTTCGGTATATTCAGGGTGATTAAAGAGGTTCCAAGACCCAAGTTAACCTCTCAGCCAACCTAGATCTCTAAGATAGCAAGCAATGCTTTCACAATCACAAGCTGTGTACTCAAATCAGAAATCAGCTCAAGAAATCTACCATTAAGCATAAAAGATCCATACAAAAGTGTCAACACATCATACACAAAACACCTTGGGTTAATCCCAAACCTAAGAAAAGTTCTACTCACACACCATCTTAGTTACAAAGAAAAAGATAGAAAGAGAAGAAAGTCTGCAGAAAGCAACACAACAAGCTGAGAGAACTCCCTATGATGTCTACAAGGTTTGATCTTCAGTTTCCAGCTCTCCTTCCTTTTTCAACCCTCTCCAGGTCTTCAGATCTTCCTTCTTCCCTTTCCGACCCTTGACCCCTTTTCCCGATCTTTCCCTCTTTTAGAGCCCCTTTATGGTCCTCTTTTATAGCTAAAAAGATAAAGGCTGGGCCCCGAGTTACTTTATGGACCACGGTACTTCTCGCGAGACCACGGATAGGGTCATGTTTCTTCCCGCTTTCTGGTTTCTCAGCCAATTCCAGCTTCCTACAATGAAAAATAACTAGAAAAAGTAGATTGTACAAGGAGAAAGGGAAATGACCATAAAAACTAGGGAAAATGCATGAATACTAGCTAAATGCATGATGTTTATAATGCAATTTATATGTGCAACACTTGTTCCATCTTCATCGTTTTTTTCTTTTTTGGCTATTGTATTACTATCCTTTTTCTTTTTGTTCAGACTTTTATGGCAAGTGCTAATTTTGCCATCTCTTCAATTATCTCTAATTGATTAGTTAATTCCTTAATTTAATCATTAGTTTTAAAAAATAGCAACTATGCATTTAAATCTCCTAATTTTTCTCCTCTAAATTTATTTCCTTATTAATAAACGTGCCTCTTTAAAACCACCTAATTTTCCTCCCTAAATTTATTTCATACCTTATTAGTAAATGTGCCTTTTTAGAATTCTAATAAACACTAATTGAAAGCATTAAATGAAAAGCCTATACCAAAAAGAAAAAAAATAAGAGAGGCACGCCTTTTTAATGCCTGGCGGTCGACAAAAAGCGCTCGCCTATGCTCACCTCATTGAAGGCGCCTCACCCAGAGGGTGTTAAGGCACTAGGGCCTCGCCTCGCCTCGCCTGAGCGCCTAGGCCAGCGCCTTTCTCTCTTTTAATAACACTGCATTCTTGTTAATTTAGTACAACATGTGTATTTCCTTGATGGATTCCAAATTGACTAGCTTCCATCAAGAACTTTTTAAATATTTGGCATAGTAGTATCAAATGAAGAAAAAGAAAAAGAATTGTTTGTTTTTCTTTATTGATCAAAAGGATGCTTGCTAGTGTTTAGCTTGGGATTTTGTGTTGCTTCTACATTTGTAATGCAATGGTTTAGCTTAATGTTTGCTGGACATGCCTTAATATGGTGTAATTGTGGAATAACTTGGACAGACACAACATAGTCTTTTTTTTTTAAAATGTAATTTTTTATCAAACTATTCAAAATTTATACTTACATTAGACAATAATTTATTAAAACTGGTTTACTAACATAAAACAAATAAGTTTTTTTGTTGGAAATGATCCACCTACCACATTTTAGTCATGAAACATCAGTAATGTAACTTAAGAATATGTTTTACTAGGGTGACTAAAATAGCTGGTATTTGTAGGCAGTACATGGCAAAAGTAGAACCCTATTTGGCAGATTAGTAATAAATATAAAATCAGAAATTTATGATGAAGTCTTTTATTAATAAATAAATGTAAAAAATAGTTTTCTCAAGATATTGTATTGTATATTCTAATTGGTGAAAGAAATGGAGATGTGCATTGTTAGATTCAAAAATAAAATCAGATAAGCAAATTAAAGGAGACATAATTTTCAAGGCTTCTCTTGTTTTTGTTTTCCTTTTTATTCCTTTGTTTTACCTTGATTCAAACACATTACTTCTCAAGCTTTTTTGGATGGCTGCTGGCAGGAAAGAAAGTCTTCTTGCCCTTTTTTTTGTTTTGTTTTGTTTTGTTTTGTCCATGCTACTGACATTAGAGTCCAGTACCAAAGGATTTCCAGCACTTAAGCCACCACATTCACCTTTACCTCTAGCAAACACTTTTGTTGATATCTTTCGGCGCTGAATTATTTCGAAATTTAAACATTTGGGGAAAACTTTATGCTCAGCTGTTATACCCTCCACCATCTTTGTTAACAGCTTTGCTTCTTACTCTTGTTATTTGGATTGATTTGATCTTTTGGTCTGTCCATTGCCATATCTTTGACATTTAAAAACTTTAATCTAATGCAGGATTTGATAGGTGAAGTAACATGTATTTTAAACTTTGAAGGAAAGGTTGTGGTACCTGGCTTTATTGATTCACATGTGCATTTTCTATATGGTGGTCTACGGGTAATGCTTTGCTATTTCATGGTTATTTAATAGTCAGCAAACCTTTTAATAAGCAAGGTTTAGCCGTTGCTAGGATTTTATGATTTAAGTAGCTTGCAAATTGTTCAATATGCTATTATTAGAAATCATCATCATGGTTTCATTTTCCTCATATTTTTCAAACTTTGACAATTTCTATCCCTTTTTTATGTCATAAGTTATACCTTTGAATTAGAAGTTTGTTTCTTCCGAAGTTGGAAAATTGGGTTTTGTTGGATAGGATTGTGTAATGAATGAGTCCCCTGACAAAAAGCTTTTATGGGTCAATTGTATGTATTCTTTAGAAAGTAGTTCATTGCTTATTTGCTCAATAAAAGCCATGTTTGTTTATAAGCACCTCAAACTCCCCTGAAATCATTTTTATTTGGGTATATACCCTTGTAAATAATGTTTTTATTTACTTGTATACCCTCACAAATCCGTATTATTTGCTTATATGTGCTCATAAATCATTTTTATTTGTTTTATGTACACCCATGGCCAAAATCAAGTAAAGAATTTATATTAGGAAAAATTACCCTTGACTCCCTTATTTTCCACCCGAGTCTCATTTTGCCCCACACATTTTGAGTTTCTTTTTCTTTCCCCACTTGTCTAGTTATCTTAGATTTGTTAGTTATTTTAGTTTTATTTATTCATCTAGTATTTTATAACTATTTTAGTTTTATTTACTATTTTGTTCTTAGTATAGGTCTCTATAAATATTTAGGGTTTGTGAAACGATCTATTGAACTTTTATGTTCTTGTTTACTCAATTTTGAGTGAGCTCTTGGATTAGAACTGGGTATCCGCTGCATCAAGAGATTAGTAAAATAAAGTTTGGGAAGTGCAAGATGGGAAAAACTGGTTTTTTTTTTGTACGAAAGATTTTAGTTGTAAAATCTAGCATGACTTTATTTATTTATTTTTTTACTTTTTATTTTTGCATTTATAAAGGAATTTACTCATCTGCAGATAACAATATCTTTCAAAGTCTTGATATGCTCATGCAAGGAAATTTTTCATTATAATTTGCAATAGCTTTAATTTTTCTAGGGTGTTGACATAGGTGACATCATAACTGGTTAATAGCCTCTTTGGTGGTTTTGACCCTTAAGTGAAAGCTATGTTTCCCTCTAGAAATTGGCGGCAGCATTGCCACATTGCCCATTGCCCTGATATTCTGTTGATAAAGGTTGGCGCTCCAATTTTTAGTATTTATCTGACCATAGGCACCCTCTCTCTTGTGTTGTAGTGACTGTTTTAAATGTCACAATTGCCTAATTATTAAAACTTCATGATGGGTGTCCTGCCATGCCTTTGTTTTAGTTACCCTTTCTTGGTTTGACAATCCCTTGGCTAGTGGTGCAACTCTTTCTATGGAACCTGCCAAGTTTGAATACAGGTTAAATGTCAAATAAATTTTGAAAATAACAGCTCATGATTCCAATTTTGGTGATTGTAGTTCTACTGAAAACCCAACTGTAGTATTATAAACAAGAAATGGAAAACAAGTCATCTTTGGATGTGTCAACCTCATTTATTGTTTGTTGTCTGTTTAATGTTAATCAGATGGGCCACGTTGAACTTCGAGGTGTCAAAAGCCAAGATGAATTTATAGAAAAGGTCAAAGAAGCCATGAGAGGTTCACATCAATGCTTCCTTTGAAAATATGCCTTTCAATTTTTTTATTGCATTTTTGATGTGAATTAAATATTCATGCTATAGATTTGTACTCTTCATTATACATGTAGTTAGTTTTTTAGGCTTCTTGTAGAAGTATTTGACCTTCTATAAAAATCAGGGTCTATAATAGTTTTACTTGTAATTTCGTTCATAAAGGAATACCTGACTTCACTTTAAAGAATTGTTTCTCAGAGTCTAATCATGCTATGCTTGCCAAGTGGTGAATAATGGATTTATACATTTGGTAATTAGATTGAAAAATGTCTTTTATGCGAGAAACTTCCTTGGCATCAGAATAATTGATCTGCTAAAACTAGTAAGTCCTTAAATTTTATGCAAGTCAGCATGCATCTCATCATTATATTTGCACTTTGAAGTCAGATGCAAAAATTAAATTAGGTGATGAATACTAAATTGAATAATTGTTAATTCTAAGTTTTGAAATAAGGATTTCACCTAGCCTCTATAATGATTGGACTACTAAGCCAGAGACAATTGCTATTGAAGCAAATACCAGATAGCAAGGTTACTAAAAACACCAATATATGTAAAATATGCTGGGCATGAGCAAAATCTGATCGTAAAATGGAATGGTAAAATCATAAGATTTTCTATGCAATACCTTTGGTAATTTATAATTTCTTATAAACAAATATGATCTTACATTAAAACAATTTGAGATTTAATTTTAAAACTATCTGATTTTGTAAGCTCAAATGTGAATACTATTTATTCTTTGTTCTTTAAAATTATATATATTATGTATATTCTATATATTGGCACAAGTTTATAGAAAAAAGGCTGCCATATGACATCCAAATTTGCCACATGCCTCAAGTGAACATGTGGCCCAACTATGATATGATATACTCTGGAAATGGGTTTTCTCTTCATTATTTGCTTTTTACCTGGCATTTCACAATTATTTTCATTTTATCTAGTTAAATAGTGATCTCATGTGATTTTAAATGTTTTTAATGATTTTAAACTACTAAACTATCATTTAAAATTAGATTGTATATTTGTTTGGTTTTATAACTGATTAAACTCAAATCAATCTTTGAAAAGATCCTAGAACCACTCAGTTCAGCTGGTATGCCATCCAAATAAGGAGTAGGACATTTATATTTGACTGTGATCTTGTTGATTGCCCTACTGTCAGTGTGCATCCTCCAACTTTCATCTTTCTTTGCAGTAATAAGGGCTAGAACAACACATTGGCCTTATGATCACAACGCATAAGATTGACAAACATCTAATAAAAATGCTCAGTGATGCATGTGTCAATCCTTTTATGCAGTTAAGCCATGCCAAACAATACAACAATGTTGGTCCATCTCCTTGGTTTTGGTCTCAAGTATGGTTTGGTCCGACAGTATAAGGTTGTGAGCTGAGTGGCATACTTGCGGTCGGTTCAACTGTAGTACCAAGTCTTTTATAGGCTTTGTGGATGGGAGTGAACATTCAAGGAAGTAAAGAAAGAGCCAATTCTGATAATTACATAGACAGAGGGGGTTAAATTTGCCATTTTTGTTGGAGTCGCATTAAGAACAATAAGTTAATTCTCAAGCTTAAGGCTGCCTTATTATTATTATTGCAATATTCTTAACTTTGCTGAAACACAAATCGACTGGAGAAAACTAGTGCAACCCATATAGACGAGGAAAACCTTGCCTACTTAGAAGCTAGCACAATGATGCTACCGTAAGCACACAAATCGTTCAAGTAGTATAAAAATGTCGTTCCCGCGAAGACTATGTTGTCGATTATCAATTTCTTGCAAATGTAGGCTATCTATACGGATTGATGTTCGAATGAAGAAATTATAATAAACGAGAAAAATAAAAGCTGGCAAAAGATGGCTTAAGGTAATAAATTCAGATGCAAAGGCTTCTAGGATTAGGGTTCACCACAATGTTAGGTAAAAAGCATTTTACTAATTTTCTTCGATTAAATTTAATCATCTTTGAAGGTGAAATATTCTAAAGTATTCATTATTTTCTTTTAGAATATAGTGATATATCAAACTTAGATAAACTTCTACTTTCGTGGTGGTTAAAGCTAATTAAAGCTAAATATACCCAGTTTTCCTTAAGAAATCCCAATTAGGGTTTTATGTTCGAATTCAGGATTTCCCACTTCTTAGTTCACCTTTTAGTTCTTTCTTCGATGTCTAAAATCATGCAAATATGGGATCTAATGCATTTACAAGTACTGAGAACCACAAAATTGAATCAAAGAATAATTAAATATTAATACGAAAATAAAAGTCAATACAAAGTCAACTACCTAAACATTGGTCCAATCTCAATCCTAGAAAAAAAAAAAATCTACTCTCATGTTCGATATACAACCCATAATATTCAAAATAAACATTGGGCAAATAAGAATAAAAGAAAGGAAAGAGAGTAAACTCAAAATCCTTCACAAAAGTGTTGCTTGGCTTGCCTTTCGATCAATAGAAACCCTTGCTTGTCCCTTGATCTCTCTCCTTTTGGTATGTTCTTCAACCTAAGAAGTCTTGGAGAAAAAACGTCCCCCACACCCTTGCCACCGTAGCTTCTGATATCTCACTAAAAAAACAATCTCTTCTTAGCCTTATATAGAGGAGGGTTAAATTAGGGTTGAGATGGCAGCAAAGATCCATGGCCATGTTAACTAGCACGGGTGGGTCGTGCTTCTTCTAGGGTTTGAGTTTTTTAAATTTCTACACTTCGATCCATGGATGTGGCAGTTACCATGAATCACCAATGTTTCTTGTTGAATCTTGCTTTGTTCTCCTTTATTGTCTAGTAACTTTTTTTTTTCTTTTCTTCCTTGAATAAAATCCGAACTCCACTCATGTGAATGCAAACTTTTGAAGAGTAGTAACTTGAATTAAAAGAGTAAAATTCAATTAAAACATGGGAAAAGATGCATGATCAACTAAGAAATGAAACCTAAATCTAATAAGTATATATTATAACATTATTACTTATCAAACTTCCCCATGCTTGAATCTTTGCTTGTCCTTAAGCAAAACAACCATTAAATGCAAGGAAAATTCATTATTCTAGAATCCTTTCTTAAACAAAACTCAAATGATAGAACTAATTCAACATGGATAACAATAAAAAAATCATAAGCAAAACTCCTAAGAGATAGAACAACTACGCTTAAGCAAATGAACTTATAGAGCTCAACTTAAGAATGTAGCATTCACACCAAATACAAAATGGGCATTGCACTTAACATGGCATATATCCAAGCAGTGAATTCATGAAACCCCGTGCCATTATATTATACTATAGTTATGTCACTTTTTGTTTTTTGTTTCTTATCGATTCTTTTTAATAAATTAATTAAAACTTTTGCTTTTCAATAAAAAAATATGACAGGTAAGCTCCCTGGAGAGTGGGTATTAGGTAGTGGATGGAATAATGACATATGGGGAGGAGACTTACCTATTGCTTCTTGGATAGATGATGTCACACCCAATAATCCTGTATGTGATTGTAAATTTTGTTCAATTGAGACCAGAAAGATTCTCTAACTAGTTGACCTTGTTAGTAGGTTTGGCTGTCTCGCGTAGATGGACACATGGGATTAGCCAACACATTGGCTATGAATATTGCTGGAATAAGTAAGTACACGCATGATCCTGTTGGTGGAACCATCTCAAAGACCATGGATGGAGGTGGGTCTTTTTTACTAAATTTTGTATTTTAGTATCCATATTATTTTATTCTATTTGTGCAATGCTCTATTCACTCCTTCATAGTTGGCATAATCCAATAAAAGTTTGAGATTTTGCTATTGAAAAAAATGATGACGCGTGCTTATCATATAAGAAGTGTTGGAGCCACAATCCATCAGTGTATCTTTGATTTCCCTTTATAATTCTAGTATTTTTCCAAATGTAGGGTATCAACTAGCAACCTTTTCTCTAGAGAGAATTATTTTTCTAAAACTTAGCTAATTGGGAAGTAATCATTTTCTATATCAAAGATGTTCCCATAATAATTCTTTATCAATAGTATTAGTTTTTGATGAGTAGTCAACCAAATTAACAAATATACTCTTGGGTTGAGTGAGCTCTTTGATTGCAAGTTTTTGTTTTTCTACATTCATGATTGAGACCGCAAATGCATGGGCCGTTCAAGTATTAATGAAATATTGTTCTCACGAGGATTTTGTTGTTGATTATCAATTTTTTGCGATTTAGGTTATCTAGGTGGAAAAATTAAAATTGACAAAAATGAAATGAAAATTAAATTAACTAAACTAAGGCAAAAGATGCCTTTGGTGAGTAATTCAAATTCAAGGGTGTTTAGGATTAGGGTTTACCATGATGTTAGATAGAGGATTGTGTATTTTCTCCTCTTTGACTAGATTTTGATTGTCTTCGAAGATGGGATATTCTAAGGTGCTCGTCATTTAGAATATAACGAGGTATCTAACTTAGATGAACTTTCTACTTTGTGGTGATTGCAGCTATTTAGATCCTTTAAGCTATTTTGTTACCTAGTTCTTTCAAGAAATCCTAAGTAGCGTTTTAGTTTCAATTTTAGGTTTATAACACCTTAGTTCACTTTTCAGTTCTTCCCTCGATGTCTAAAATCATTCAAATACAAGATCCAACACATTCACAAGCATTAATAACCATAAAATTGAATCAAAGAATAATTAAACATTAATATGAGAATTAAAGTCAATACATCATTAATTATTTAAACATTGACCTTATCCCAATGCTAGAACAAAAGATTTACTCACACATGTTCGATTTACAAGTCATAAGATTCAGTTCAAACATAGATCTAAACATGAAACAAATCAAAAGAAAAGCATAGAGAGAGAAATTCTTGATCATCTGTGCTTGATGTCTTTGTAGACCGACAAGCCTCCGATTGATCTTCACACTATTTGCAGTTTTGATGTCTTCCATATGGTCTTCAGCTCTTGGAGAAGTTGAACCCTTGGTGATTACAACCATAGATGCTTCAAATAGTCACTTGGCTTCCTTTCAGAGAGAGACATTGCTTAGGTTTTTAAAATTGGCCCAAATCCACGAGTGTGCCATCCACTACGGATAAGCCTCAAGGGAGTCCACTTAGGTGTTGTTTGTTTGCAAGGAGTGGGGCTGGATTGGGAATGGGTCCAATCCCTTGTTTGTTTGGAAGGCATAGGAATGAGGTAGGAGTCTTTGAGGAATGAGATGAAGGGAGAACTTTTATTGGGATTCCTCCAATTTTCTTGAGGATTGCCCAATCCGAATTTGGAAATCCATTTTACCCTTGACTTCAATTGTTTTTCCATCATGTTTTGCCATTTTCTTTGTATATATATATATTATATTAAAAAAAAACGTTAAGAATATTGTAAAAAAATAATAATGATAACATATTACAAATAAAATAATGCTATAAAAAAACAAAAAATAAAATGATAACATTGTAAAAAAACAACAATAATAATAATGAAGATTAATTGTAAAATTAATTATAAAAAATAAAAACAGATTTAAATAATAATAATGATAACATATTACAAATAAAATAATATTATTAACTAATATATTTATTTATTTAATATTCACTTAATAAGGGCATAAGAGACATTTCCCACATATTTCTTCTTTTTACTTTTTCCATTCCCAATGAATTACTCTCCTATACCCTCCAACCAAACACAGTTTTCTTTCTATTTCTAATCCATTCCCCCTTATTCTCATTTTTATCTCATTCCTATTCAATTCCATTCCTTGCAAACAAACAACACCTTAATGCATCCATCTTTACTCCTACTTTGGTCTTTTGGCTCTCCATCAAAAAAACCTTTAAATGGTCATGGATTCAAGGCCGAATTCCAATCATTTACAAATAAAAACATAGAGGAGCTGTAATCTGTGATAAGTTTTACTTTGATTGAATTACTGCCCTTTTCTCTTCCGATTTCCATTTAATAAATAGATGAATATCCAATAATTATAGTATGATTTTTACTGATATAGGGCAGATTTCTCTCTATCTACAACTATACAATCTAATTGTATAATGATACAAAGTAAATAGGCTGTACAAAATTTGTTTATATATGGCAACATCCCCCCTCAAATTGATGCTGGATTGATGTTGGTGAATCAACAAGCATCAATTTGCCACAAGCAAGTGATGACGCCGTCGAGTTAGACACTTGGTAAACACATTGGCAATTTGCAAAGCGGTGGAAACTTGCTGAAGAGAAATGATGCCAATATTTACAGCTTCTCGAATATAACGACACTCTACTTCAATGTACTTACTTCAGCCAAGTGAAGATGGCATGGAGAGTGCATAAACTAACTAGCCTGCTGAACAGCAAACAAAATGTTAAGTCTGGTGATTGCCCACTAATTGTCAATAGAGAGAAGGATCCAGAAGTAGCTCCCTTTTTTTGGTGTGGAACTTAACATTCACTTCTAGAGGAATATCAAGCAATGAAAAATTCTGAAGACCAGCCAAACAACCAAATCTTGAGTATATTAATGCTGATTTAGGAATATCTAGGGCTGATCAGCTATATAATCTAATTATGTAAGTATACAAAATAAATGGGCTGTACAAAATTTGTTTATATGTGGCAGCAAATATTTGCTATATATGGCAACAGTCTGGACTAGAAGAGTAAACTCATACAAAAATTGAATAAAAATGCATGATCGAGTAACAAATGAAACCTAATTCAAACTAAAATACTATGCAATTTCCACACTCATCAATTCACAAAGGATGTCTCAATCTAGCTATACAGATACAAAAGGTGATGCTGAAGTATTGTAGTTTACATTACTGGAAAAGATTGAGAAGCTTACTTTTCATTGTATAACCACAGAACCTACTGGCCTGTTTGCTGATTCGGCAATGAAACTGCTTCTAGACGTAATTCCTGAGGCCTCAGTCGATGATAGAAGGGATGCTTTAATTAGAGCAAGCAAGTATGCACTGATGAGAGGGGTTACGATGGTTGTGGATGTTGGAAGGTATTTTCCTGGTGAAACAGTCGATCATGTTTGGAAAGATCTTTCGGGTAATGATTATATGGAACTGCATTCTTGTGCAAAGTTGTGCAATTTCAACCATCTCTGCTGGGCAATCTAGCAAATATCTATTGTACACATGCCACACATGTATCATTTCTGACAATAAATTTTAATGTCAGATGTCTATAGATGGGCTGATTTAGCAGGGAGAATGTTGATCAGAGTTTGCCTATTCTTCCCATTGCAAACATGGTCCAGTTTAGCTGTAAGTTTATGTTGTCAAAGATTTCAAGGTTCATACAATTCATATGATAGCAGATCATACATATGCAATTTTAAAGTCTAATACTTTATATGATTATTAAGAAGATCCCGTGCTCCAGCTCTCTTATGTGCCTATCCCTCATGCCTTGTAGAAATTATGACTTACATAAAGCTTATGGTTCTTCTCTTAGGTAGAAATTCTGGTTAATTTTATAATTTTACAACCTTGGGGGTAAAATTACCTGACATAGTTTGTATTGTTCATAATTCCCATATCCAACTAGGAGGTATAATTTCTCTAGTGAAAATGGTGTTCTGTGTATGCCTGATATTTCTACTGCAGTAATATGATAAGGGACGAAATGGAGAGAACCTTATAAATTTTCTCACAAAATTTTAGTTGTTGTATCTTCTTTAATATGCCCTTGGAATCTAAGTGTGAGTGAATGAAAAGGTCTCTGAATTCGAATATATATATAGGATATTATTTCTGAATTCCTAAAAAACATTGTTTGTTATTACTGCTAATTGAGTAGATGAAGTTTTGAACTAAAGAAAGTTATGTAAATGAAACAGATCGAAAGCAAACAAGAAACAACTAAGAACGGTAAGATTTTGGGGAGAACTTAAGCGTAAAGATGGGTATTCGGGCAAAGAATCCCCTAAGATTATGATTAAGCCCGGGACTTAGATGTGGAAGCAAAGATTGATAATGATTGGACCGAGGAAATTTCTGTGTAAATCGCTTTCTCAAGGTAATTGACGCCTACTCTTATACAGAGCTGGTACAAACTCCCTAAGATTGCATTAACACATTGTGAATTCCTATCAGGGTATCAGGTATTCCTATGGTAAGCTGGCCCTTCTCTCGAAGCAACTAGCCTTAATCCAATATTGATATTGATTGAAATATCTTCCTTTTTGACTTTCCTTATGATTGCATTAGGTATTGGTGAAACCCTATGATGGATCAAACCTTATAGAGAGAAATGTAGGGATTTTAACTCCAATACGGAAATACTTTATCATTACACATATTTACAACTCCCTCTAACTATGGTTGATCGACACTAGGTGAATCTCTCAATCGTTACACACACAAATGACAAAATGATTTCTAGGTTATCCAATGTAGGAATCAAAATAATAATGCTCATATAGTTGATTCTCAATCACAATATTAGAATAAGAGGGATTAACATCTAAAGTCTTAAAACATGAGAATCCTAGGGTTCATCTATACCCGAATACCTAGCAAAATTAGTTCCTCATGAGCACATATACAAACCAAAAGAAATCCAATAAATCAAAAGAAACGTGAAGACTCCCTCAAGTTGTGCTACGTCTTTTAGGCAGTGAAGTTGCCTAAGGTATTTCTGCTATCACCGCCGGGATGCTCCTCGATGACTCCCTTGATATCTTGACGACCTCTAATAGTCATTTCGATGAGCCGGATAAATTACGACATGACAACCACAAATATATTTGTAATTTATTTGTTGCCCTGGTTGACTGTCTGGTCTGGTTTACTAAGATAAAACAGAACAAACTTTATTGCTCTTACCTAGGCGAAAAACTTGTCCTACCCTAGGACAACTTTTATGATGGTTGGGTTACTAACTTTAACCTTGTCCTACCCTGGGACAACTTTTATGATGGTTGGGTTACTTACTTTAACCTAGTATATTAAATTGATTATTTCATTTTATGTCTATAAACCCACTAAAAAATTGTAATCACACACTCCAAGACCATGTGTCTTGCATATATGCCTTTGTAATGGTGGATATTCAAAACAAGTTGTGTTATTCTATTTTGCATATGTAACCATGCATATAAAGTTTGTTTTAGCATATGCATAACAAATGCTATTTTTTCTATTTATATGTTATTACAATAACTAATCGTCCCATATTGGTTTAGTAAATCTGAGTATGAATACATAAGTTTTGGTTTCTCATGTTATTAGCTTAAGCACTCTGGTTGAATTGAGCCTAATAATGTATTTGGTTTGCATCTAACATAACATTAAAGCTTGGTTGGTTTGCTAGATGGTCTGTAGAAATATACTAGCATATATCAAGAAAATGCTTATCAAAAGTAATTAATGGTTTTGCATTACTTAAATTAGTGAATAGAACCCGGCTAATATATGTTTGGTTTGCATCTAATATTTATATCCTTGCAAGAGTATGTATGGTATAATTTTTCTTTTCCGAAGGTATTGAAACAATTGCAAATTTTGAAGGTACATATTAATATATCATAATTTTGTGTTGGTAATATGTCACACCATCACTCATGGGATAAATTTCATTGGATAATAATAGAGCTACAGAAAATATTTATGATTTAATTTTGAATACATAAATTTATATTGTACTTTTGAACAAAAATAAAAGTGAGCTTTTGAGAAAGTTTCACCATAGTAAGTGTAACAGCTTTTGCCAACATAGAGTTTTCCCCTTAACTCTTAGCCAAATTTTCATTAATGTGATGGCACAACACAAACTTGTTGCTAGACTCACCGTTGCACATCAAGTGAACAAGAAACAAGAAGAGGAACACACACTTAGATGGCCTAATTTAATTTTTATTGCTTAACACTCTGTTTATTGCAACTTAGGTTAATAAACCTTAAAAAATAAGTTACGACATCCCTGGAACCAACCAGCAACTACCCAAAACGTCCACCTTAATATGTGCCAATTGCTATGACCAGCTCACACCATGTGTCCTAGTCGTGCGAACATCTTTGCAAGGTTTCACAGTAACTGCTCGCACTTGTCTTGGTCATGTGCGGCTCCGCACATGCCTGCCTTGACCATCTGGGGCTCCCACGAGCAAATCACGGCCATGCACAGCTCTGCGCCTGCGCTTGTCTCAACCATCTTGAGCTCCCATGGCATCATGCCCATGCACATCTCGACCCCATGTTGCTATGCACTTGCACATGGCTTGACCTTCCTAGGCTCCCTTGCACATCTGACATCTCTTAGCAGGACACCGACTTTATAGAAATTTCCGCATAGAACTGGATACTAGTGTTATAGTTTGCCCATGGTTCATCAAACACACTACGGAAACAACAAAATTGTTACTCCTTTTCTATTGTCTGGTACCAAATACTAGGTAGTGTTTTGTTGTGTAATAATAACACAAATTGAACCAGATTATACTTCTTCTTGAATCTGAAACCAAATATAACAAAAAGGAATAAGGATTAAACAAGATTAACTCTTCTCCAACATGATTTAGTGCAACAATATAAATGATTAATCTCATCAACAAGATCTAATTGAGCCAAGACAAATTCTCATTATAATTGGGCTAAAGCTTTCTTATCCCACAAGTCTGGCCTCTAGACAGTAGTGTTAATTCCATCTAATATGCAATCTCTATTGGGTAATTACTTTGACAAGTCATACAATAGATACTAAATTAAAGAATGATTAACATCCATATCCTTTGAATTAAATAATAGAAGTTATCATTACCATTTGTGAATATTAAACAAACATCTTGAATATCTCAGGAATAGAAGCTCATCCTCCAGTAGAATTCAAAAGCGGAACTCTTATTTACAAGTGTTCCAGCCACAATATTATAGGTTTGATAGCTCTTAATGTAGTTTTCCTAATTTCAATTTCATTAATGTACCTTATAATGTTGTGTTAGATAACTTTTATTGCTTAATTCTTTGTAGATAATTATACAACACTGATGACAAGGATGAAATATCACCTCTGCATCTCATCAGTTTGCTTATCATTTTCTTCATTCCATGTCTACTATTTCACATCTGGTGGTTCATGTGGGCATGCCACTCATAACATGATGTGCACTCCAACAAATTCTTAATTGGTAGTAGAAAATGCGAGACGAAAAATGTCGTGTAAACTGAAAAATTTGAATTCAACAATGCTAAATTGAGAACCAGCTGTAGAGACATAGAATGCAGTTTGCTTTAATTCCTATTTCTTTGGTGCAGTAGCTATAACCTCTGCTAATGTAGGTTCTCAACGTAATCTAGTTACACAATGATTGCAATCAGTAAGGGGGCTGGAAAAATATATTGCCTTATTTGATTTGTATTTTTCACTTGGACCTTTCCAAGTTGGCTATGATGCAGTTCTTGATACTATGAACATATAAAATGGCAATAGATTACTAGGGCTCTCTATCTGTGTAGTGACAGTGAGGATAGATTGAGTTCTTAAAGCCTTAGCTATTGAATTTGTTTAAATAATTATGATGCTGTCTTTGACTTGAAATTGAAATATATTAGGCCCTTATCCAAGAAAACGGCAGGGCTTTGAGTGAGTGGCTCTACTTGGGTGGTGTTAAAGCATTTTTTGATGGAAGCCTAGGTTCCAAAAGTGCTCTATTTTATGAGGTAATATGCTAGCCCCTGCTTATGAATGTAATAATTATTCAAGCTTGTACTTGGCACTTTTCTTGAGTATGTCAATTTGCAAACAAACTGTATGCCTAACCAATTAACTTTTGTGACTGAAATATCGAGATAAAGAACTTGATAAATTTTATGAAAAATTAAAAGATCTTAGTGTTTTATATTTGCAACTAAGGCAGTTTATCAAAATATTTTGAAATTGGGCCATTTTTATGAAATATTGTATGCTGATGAAAATATGCTTTGTTAGCCTGGACTTAAATCCAAAGCTATGTTGGTTCTTTTCATTTGCTATGAGGGTCTGCTTGAATTAAGGCTAGAGATATTTTCTCTCTGAATCCAATCACACCCTTTTAATTGCATCCACAAAACAATGGTCTCTGGTTCTAATCAAAACACCACACAGGTGCCATTTGGAATGTATCCTGTCCAACATAGGATGAGAGTCTCAAATGTCAAAAGTCAAATAAATGAAAGTTGTAGTTTTTCCTAGAATGTAAATATATAGATAACATGTTTCAAAATATTCAGAATTTGGTTAGCACAACTTATTAGCATGATTCATTTTCTAGGAAAAATAATAAATTATGTAGTTTTTAAAAATAAGTAAATGAATAAATCTCAATAAATAAATAAATAAATAAATAAATAAATAAATGTAATTTCATAATTTAAGAAGATTTATATGCCAATTTAATTTCCTGTCAAATCCAAAACAAAAATACAAATGCCAAGTCAAGATTCCTTCCAAAGTCCTATTTCCTATCCCAAAGAAATATATTGCCACTGTAAGATTTGAATAACACTTTGGAAACTTATAGAAACTATAAAAATATCAAACATTTATCATGGCTGAAAAACTATGATAACTAGCAATAAAGATGCAGTATGGAAAATCCTTTAGAATTTATTATCTAATGGTAAATCCAACACGCTTTGCATGAGTAGTGTTTGGGTCTATTGGAGTACTTGCTAGTTTGCAAGTTGTCATGCTTGTTTCTTTGAGGAGATCAGTAATATACTTTGGTTGGGAGACTAAAATACGTTGCATAGAGTGAGCTACTTCAATGTTGAGGAAATATTTCAGCCTTCCTAACTCCTTGACTTCAAATTCTTTAGCAAAACATTGACTTAGAGTATGTCTTTCCTTGTTATCATCTCCTGTCATTATTTTGTCGTCAACATACGCTAAATGTATTGTGACTCCCCTTGAAGGTGAGTGTTTTATGAAAACGTATGATCCCCTTGGTTTGTTTATACCCTTATGGCAATCATTACTCTAGCAAATTTCCCAAACCATGCCCGTGGTGATTGTTTCAATCCATACAAGACCTTTTATAACTTACAAACAGTTTGATTAGCCAAATTGTTCCTGTAGCCTAGTTGCACTTCCATGCAAATTTTTTCTTTTGGTTCTCCATGCAAAAATGCATTCTTGACATCAAATTGCTACAATCCCAACCATAGTTAGCTGCTAAAGATAGGGGAACTTTAACAATATTTATCTTTACAACTAGAGTAAAAGTCTCTTGGTAGTCAATTCCATAAGTTTGGGTATAGCTTTTGGCCACCAATCTTGCCTCATAAGTTATATCTTTTAATTAAGCCATCTGCCCTATATTTTAGTGTGTAGACCCATTTACAACCCACATGTTTCTTCCTTGCCAGCAGTTTCACCAGCTCCCAAGTTTTATTTTATTTTTCTAAGCCTTCATTTCCACATTCATAGCTTGTGTCTATTGCTCATTCATTAAAGCCTTGGATAACGTTTTTGGGATGATAATGCTTTATAAGATGGTGAAAATTATTTGAAAGAAAGGAAATGGGCAAGACAATATAGTGGTCGTTTGGTACATTTCTTGCACCTTTTTCTAATAGCTATGGGAAGATCTTGATAATTATTGTTCAATTGGGATTCAGTTTCACTATGCAAAAGAAGGTTAAAAAATTGTGACCTCATTGTTAGGATCAGAGTTGGAGTCCTGGAATTTCATAGATTCAGGAATGGCTGCCTTCTTCCTTGAATGCACTTTGCCAAATCTCACATTCTCAAGCACATGCTTACAGAAAGATGGCATGTCAAACAAGAAGAAATCCTTGAGATCTCCATTGTCCTTATTTTTTATTGTAGAATTCTTTTCTTGAAGGAATGGTGAAATAAGATTCATGTTCATTGAAAGTAACATCCATTGAAATATAAAAACTTTTTGAGGTAGGTTGACAACACTTAACATCTTTTCTCAAGACGAAAAATTGACCACAAAGACACATTTAAGTACTCTTGGATCTAACTTCACACAATTGTGGTTATGAATATGGACAAATGACACACACCCAAATACCCTAGGAACAATGTTGTTTGTAGTTTGAAGACCATGATAAAATGTATAGAGGATTTCCATTGGACTCTTGAATTTCAAGATACTCCAAGGCAAATGGTTTATGAGATGAGCTGTTGTGGGTATTGCTTCCCCCAAAATGGATTTAGGTAATTTTTTTTTTTTTTAAAAGGAAGGCTTGTGTTGATTCAAGAAGATGACCCATTTTTCTTTCAGCTATCCCATTTCGATGTAGGTTATTGACACAAGATGACTCATGAATAATTCCTTCTTTTGAAAACATGGTGTTAGGACTTGATTGAAAATACGTTTTAGCATTGCCAACGACCTTCGGGTCTATTGGTACATGGGTCGCCGATAGAGCTCTCACCGAGTAGTGAGAGTTCGATTTTGGGCTGAGGGCACAATTCTGGGAGTTGTGAATAGTGATTGTGTACGGGTGGTTCCAGCGCCCACGTGAGCGCGACCCCATTCCCCACTTGTTCCACCGAGGCTTGTGCACGTCCCTGGGGTCTCTAGTGGGTTCGCCCCGCTCCTCTTCCCAAAAAAAAATACGTTTTAGCATTATTAGACCTAAACTTTTTGATAGTAACCCCAAATTAATTTTTAATTATGGTACGAAAGTTTGGCAAAACAGTACTAACATCAGACTTTGTGTTTTAGTAAAAATATCCATATGACACAAGTACAATCATCAATGGAAGAAACAAACTATTTGGCCCTAGAAACATTAGGAATAGTAGAATACCCCAAATATCACGGTGAATGAGACAAAAAGGAGTAGAACTTCTTGTATTACTATCTAAGAAAGATGCTTAAGGCAGCAATGGGGTAGCCAAAATTTGTCTTTATTGGATAAAAAAGTTGTCGAAGAAGTGAGTGAGATACCTTAATCATCCTTGATAGGTCCAGTTCTTCAAGGCAGTAGAGACCATCCTTTATCTAGCATGTTCAATTACCTTCCTCAAATCATTGTCCTAAATATACAATAGTTGCAATGCAAACTCACTTGAATATGTCATATGGTCAGTAGCTCCTGAATCTGTTATCCAGAAATTGGCAAAGGTTGGTCCAGAGACATTTAATCCAATAGAGTGGAAACTCACCTGAATATGCCAGAGAACAAGCGCCTGAGGGCTTTTCAAGGTTGCCAATTAGAGATCTTATTCTCTCTACCTCTTCTTGGCTGAGACCATTTGACTCCTGATATGTTTCTTCATTTTGTTGAATAACAATGGGCTTGACCATCGTTTCTTATTTGATCTCCTTTTTGTCCTGACTCTCGGCTTGGAGGTTTTCCATGAAGCCTCTAGCACTTTTCACGGGTATGGTGTGCCTTCTTACAGTAACTACACCACAATTTATCATGATTTAATTCTCTTGGTTGCAAAGGTCTTCCATTTTCAGAGGTCTATTTTCCAGAATTTATGGCTTACTTCCAACTTTAGCCACCATAGCAGAGCTGTCTGTGATTTGTGGTTCAAGCATTCAGTTTCTTCTACTTTCTTCTCCTCGGACTATGGCCACAATCTCATTAAAACATGGAACTTTGTCCTTGCCAAGAATCTGGATTCTCATTTGGTCAAATTCTGAATTAAGTCCAAGTGTCCAACTAAAAAATCATAGACTCTATCTTGCTCAATAAAGACTTTTAGAATGGCTGCATCTTCAGGACATATAGTTTTTACAACCCTGTAGCGGTCATGCTCCTGCCATGAGGATTTTAATTCATTGGCATATTCAGTAATTGTCTATTCCCTTGTTTTGGAGCCAGAGTCTTTACCTTGTCCTTGTACACTTGGGCCGCATCTCTAGCCTTAGAATATGTTTGTTTGAGTGCAGCCTAAATATCCATGGCAGTAGCCAAGAACATGCATGTGTCACTAATCTCAGGTGTCATAGAGTTCCATAGCCATGCCATAATCATGGAATCTTCTTCATTCTATGCTTCAAACTGAGGATCCTCTCATTTCGGCTCATACCTATGAGATGGCTGATCTTCCCTGTCTCATTTAGTATGGTTGGAACAAGTTGAGACCATTTAAGATAATTTCTTCCATTCAACTTGTATGCAGCCTGGATATTTTGCAACTCGCTGAGGTGTTGAGATTGGACAATCTCCTCCATTTTTGTTGTAGTGGTTGTCTCTACTACATCAACATCTTCACAAAAAAAAAAAAAGAAATAGAAAAAGATCTCTAGGCAATCAATGCTAATTGAAGAAAACACCAGCAATGAAGCCTGGTAAGAGCCACAAGACTTTTGGTAGTGTAGGCCAAACACAAATTGTTGTTTTTTTAGGCATTCAAAGCCTAAAGCTCTGATACCATGTTAAGTGCTGGCTGGGAGAAAAAAAAAAGGATTTTTTTCAATGTTTTTCTTCAAGAAAAAGGAATACACTCTCTTCTTATAGACACACAACTCACATGCAACTCACTTAAGAAATGAGTTTACAGCTATATAACAATCAAATCCCTAGAAAATATGGATTTCCGTGAAAACCAGGCAGAATATATGGCTGTCTTGTCTGGCCGTCTTCTCTCTGAAAACTAGCCAACAGATTCCTGAAAACCAGTGATTCTTCTGCAGCCATAAATCATGTTTTCTCACAGAAATTAAGGTTCACAATGATGCATAGCCAATAATGGGATAAGATGATTAACCAAAATCTAGTAGTAGAACAAAATATGAAGCTACTTTCCCCCATCTGCCCTCTCCAATGTACTCGGGGGACACTCAGGTGCTATCCAAGTCTTTTCTTTTGAACCAATGCCCATTGGAAGGAATTTTTCCTTTTTTTTTTAAAAAAAGATGTTATTTGGTTTCCAACTTTTTTTTGGAGTGATGTTTGCTTGGAAATTTGAACTTCAAGATGCTTATTTTGTTTGCTTTTACATAGTGTTTTTTGAAATTGATTTCATTTCGGATAAATCAAATGTGTTGTTGATTTCTTTAGTAGCAAGATTGTATTATCCAGTGTTTGTTGTTTTGTTATATGGCTAAGAAAACCAAAAATGTAAAACGCCCACTTATATATATAGTTGTGGATCCAACAACTAGAAGTCAATCCGTTGAAGATGGATCTTATGGCTAGTGACATAGTCATTGGAAAAGCGAAAGAAAAAGAAATTAATATAAAGAGAACAAACGGAAAAGGCTTTCTGGAGAGAATCTGTCATCCCCAGCTTCTGTCTGGTTGGCCAGCATGCCTCACCCACCCACAAGTGGCCGGATGTGCAGCATCTGCCCCCTAGTTCAATAAGTTGGTCTTCGCAAGATGCATATATATATATATATATATATATATGTACACAAGGTTCGATCTTTGTTCCCATCTGATGTGGGAACTATAGGCTTGTTATAGAAGGTTGAGGAACTTGGTTTGGCCCTACAGCTTGGGCAGGGCCTTTTCACTGAGGCTAGATCCAACAGACATGAATGGCAATCATACTTTCAGGACAATGTCACATATCATTGGTTGTTAATTCAAAATGCTAAGTTCATCAATCATTATCGAGATTGTTTGGGGCTCTTTCAAATTTTTTATTTTGATTTTTTGCCCCATCCTTTTTTCTTACGATAAAGAACTGATATTTTAGATGCTAAAATATTCTTTCCAGTTATGTCTTTGAATAGGTTATGTTCTACTTTTGAATTTCTCATTTTCTAGTTCAATATTATTATTATAGTTAACTCGAATGCATAGAATTTTCTATTTCAAAAATCGATTAAATTCCAGAAGCTCAAACTAAATAGTGTTTGAATCGATTATTGTCAACAGAAGCTTTTTGTTGCTCTGCCGTTTTTTCTTTTGTAAGGCAGTATCTTATGCCGTAGGTTTCAGTTTTTGTCACGTCATGGTAAAATATATTCATTCTTCAATTTTAAAAGAATAACTTGTCTTCTTGGTCTTTTATTGTTTAATTTTTATATTGATGCCCATACTTATCTATGTTCATGTTATGTGGGAGATGCTTAAGTGAAATGTATGCTAAGTCATTGACAGCATTTCTGATGTAACGACTTTGTTGAGAATCCCTAGCCTTATGAAGATGACCCAGACAACTATGGCATCCAAGTGACAGACTTTGATTGGCTTCTGAATATGACATTAGCTTGTGATAAATCTAGCCTTCAGGTAGATTTGTTCCTTATGAATCTATCCATTATTTTTTATTATTAGTTGCAACAGTTTCAGCTTTCTTCTAAAGCTCAAGGCTTTGTTCTACATCTCAAGGTTGCTATTCATGCAATTGGAGACAAAGCTAATGACTTGGTGCTGGATTTGTATCATTCAGTGGCTTCCTCAAATGGAATAAGAGATCGGAGGTTCAGGGTATTATTCTCTTCTCTTGAGATGAAAGGAATTTTTCATTTAACTGTGGCTATCTTTGTCTCTGATTTGACCAGTACATGGGTTGGACATAAAAAGAAATGGCTCATGTAGCTTGAAATATCATTTATGATAATTGAGTTTTTGATGAATTTTCAGATTGAACATGCCCAACATCTTGTTCCGGCAACAACAACTCGGTTTGGTCAGCAAAGGGTTATTGCCTCTGTGCAGGTTAGTTACAGCTTTCCTTTTACTTATAATATCTGGTCTCGTTTCTATCTCACTGTGCTTTAAGCAAGTGCAACTATGGTTTAATATATATATATATATATATATTAAACCATAGTTAAGAAAAATCATCTTTCTTGGGCCTTCCTCAAAAATAGGCGTAACTGCTTTGCAATCGTCATCATTATTATTATGCTTTCCATGGGCACCAAACCACAACATCAAATCAAAGAACAATTAAATATTAATACTAAAATAGAAGTCAATACATAACCAACTACATAAACATTTGACTAATCTCAATACTAGAACAAAAAGATTTACTCACTCATGTTCATTTTAATACAAAGTCAACAATTGTCAACTCTAAATCACTCATGTTCAGTTTGCTTGTCGACCTATGGAAACCCTTGCTTGACCTTTGATTTGATTTTCTTTTTTTTTTCATCTTGTAGGAAAAGCGCCTCTTACTTTTGCCACCATAGGTAGGAGATGCATATATCTCCTAAAAAAATCTTTCCTGGGCTTTATATAGAGGAAGGTTAAGTTAGGGTTGAGATAGCTGCAAAATCCATGGTCATGTTAGCTAGCATGGGTGGGTCGTGCTTTTTCTAGAGTTTGAATCTTTTGAATTTGTGCACCACGGACCATGTGTGTGGTAGCTACCATAGGTCACCTGCGTTTCGAATAAAGCCAAACTCCATCTATTTGCATCAAATAGTTGAAAAGCCATAACTTGAACTAGAAGAGTAAAATTCAATTAAAAACATATGGAAAGATGCATGATCAACTAAGAAATGAAACTTAAATCTATTAGAAATATACTATAAGTTTAGTACTTATCAGGCATCTACGTCAATATCCATGTCATTCTTTCTCTCTCCAAATTTTTACTCTTACAAAAAGAAAAAAAGAAACAGAAATCCTGCTAGTTCCTCTTCGTCATGTTCCTCCTAAATTCTAACCTTTTAGGGCTTAAGGGTTTAGCGTTTTAGGATTTATGGCTAGGCTTTGAGTTTAGGGTTTAGTGTATACATTTTACGATTTAGGATTTAGGATTTAGGTTTAGGGTTTTATGGTTTAGAGTTTTATAGGGTTCAGTGTTTTAGGATTTTGGGGTTTGGGTTTTATATTGATAAGGGTTTTGGGTTTAAGGGGTTTTATAAGATTTAGGGTTTTAGGGTTGTATAGTGTTTTATAGGATTTAGGGTTTTATAGGGATGTTTAGGATTGAAAGAATGACGTGGATGTTGACGTGCTTGCCAACTTTTCTTTTACATCATTTGGAAAAGCTATTCAAAAAGCCTATTATGTAGATATAGTATTATTATTATTGGAAGAACTAACCATTATGCAAAATAAAAAAATAAATCAAATTTTTGGTTTATCTCAACTACTTTAAGATTGAAGTAGACAAAATACTTGACTTCCTTTAAATGCAACTGAGGGATTGATAACCAGCTGTTTTATATCTGTTAAAAAAAGGTTAAATTGGGCTTTTTGCCACTTTTTTATTAAATTAAAAAAACAACTGTTACGGGGCATGATACAGTTCCAAGGGGTCATTCTGTGGTAGCCTGCATGCCTAGGCTGGCATTGCCCGCAGTGGACTGCGTACCAATACAGCATCCCCAGACCCCACATTGCCTGGGAGGTTTGTGCCATGCCTTCACTGGGTAATTTACTGTAGTACTGTACCAGGTGTAGTTCAAAGCGTGCCAAACCCGGTTGATTCACTGATGGTATCCCATGTAAGCATTGGAATAATAGTTGGAGATTCAAATAATTGACATCGTCACACCATTGATATAATATTTGTTGTTGTTCAGTCTCAGGAACCTCAACTATCATGGTATATTTTACATATATTACTGTTTATATGCGTTGTGCTTGATTACTGCTAAAAGTTTTGCATGTTTGTTTAATTAATTGGTCAATTTTTGTCAACAGCCAGATCATCTATTGGATGATGCTGGTTCTGCTGAACAAAAAATTGGGGCCATTAGGGCGCATACAGGATCATATTTGTTTCAAAGTCTCTTATCAGGTGGAGCCCGGATTGCTTTCGGTTCTGATTGGCCGGTGAGGTTTCAATAAATTCAGATGAAGTTTGATTGATCCTTTTGTAATATATTCTAATCGGCCGTTTTCAAATTCAGATTGCAGATATCAACCCTCTCAAAAGTATTAAAACTGCATTGACAAGAAGACTTCCTAATTGGAATACTGCCTGGATTTCAAGTGAGATCATTGCATTGGATGACGCCCTAAATGCGTAAGGATTTTTCTTGCCATTTATGTTGAAGAGTTATACTCTGTCATCCATGTTTTAACAAATAAAAATAGAGCTCCCTGTTAGTTTATTTCCTATTATTTAACCTAATTTTAGTTTTTCTATTAATACAATATGATGGTTACTAATTAGCAATCAATTTGGATATAGCATGTTCCTTAGGAATTCAATCATTTGGTACTATTCAATGTGGCTAAGCACTTCAAAATAATTTCTTTGCAGAGTTAATCATGGCTGGCCTGAAATTAACAAAAAAAGTTAAAAGCATTTTGGTTTTACATTTTTGCAGTAGCTTATGATTTGCATTATCGAGTTTGCCTTTGCTCTGCACTATTAAATTACTTTAGGACATGAAACAAGAGGCGTGAGGCTTCCAATTAATAATATCTATGTAACACATCATCCTGAGTTGTCTTACTATGAGAATCTGAATTTTTCAGGTGATAACTTGATAGGAGAATTACCATTTCATTCCCCTCCCAAGTCAAAGTTGAGGGTTCGTTACCCACATATTCCTAGGTGTGGCCATAGCTATATTACACCTATTCAACCTGAAGACAATACTAAAATGATTTGCATTCCTTTTAAACTATGATAAAAAAATGGTGATTAATTTGAGGGAAAATTGTATTGAAGGAGTGTAGGTTGCGTTGAGAATGTGGACCAATTATGTTAATAAAAGGGGATTCTGGTGAAATATTGTATTCAACGGTCGTATTAAAGAAGGTTATGGCTTAGGTTTGGCAAAAAGAATCACATAAAAGTTATAAGAACTGCAAAGATAAGATCAACACTTGGCAACAGGTAAAGAGAATTGAGAAGAGCCTTTAGCCTCTGGACTAAGAAGTGGCAAATAAATTCCTTTATTGTGAGGCTTTTAGTTTATATAAAGCTGAAAGTTACATATCATTTTAGATCAGTGCATTGGAAAGAGACAGATGCCGTCATTTCAATCTTGTGTGTTGCTGTCTATGATATAGCTTACACACCATTGCCTTGCTACAATGAAAAGCCAACTCTTTTTCATCTACACCCTGTTGAGACTGAATCACATATGGTTATGGCTGGCCATTTAAACAGATCTATTTGATGGAATTTTTACTATTAGTTTCAATTTGTTAAGAGTGTAAATGTCGAGCCACTTCGAGTTCTTACTAGTTTAAATCACCATTAAAATAGGGTTTTTATCTTTGCCTTTCCTTCTACTTTTAGACTACATTAGTATTATGTATTACATCTTCACCAAATATTCCACTGACATTGTTGTTTTTTCCATTCTTGATTCTTGTAGGTACACCATATCAGCTGCCCATGCAATCTTCCTCGATCATGAAGTAGGCAGTCTATCTCCAGGGAAGTATGCAGATTTTGTGGTTTTTCCATCCACTTCATGGGAGGAGTTTGCAGATGATGTACCGGCCACTGTTTTTGCAACCTATATCAATGGTGTGCAGGCATACCCATGATATCTTTTGGCCGTTGAACAATTCCATATTGTATTTTATAATATACTGTGCCATTAGCTTTATTAGCATACAGTCGAGAGTTTAGAGTAAACTGGTTGATCTAATACCATTTCTCCCTATCTAAGGTTATTTTTTCTGAAAATTTTTCAAGTTGTATGAAAGAAGGAGCATTACATTCTAATGGATTATTACCTAGTATTATCCCAACTTAGGATAATGTGATAAATTTAATTCATAGATTTTATCGTTATTGTTTTGCTGGGTCCTTAGTTCTTTGGAAATTTTTTTAATGCATAAACTGTAGATGATTTAGAGTATTTTCTTTTTCCTCTTAACATTTCCTTTCCTGCTAGTCTTATTTGTATCCTATATGTTTGGGTCAAACTCACTTCCAAGGACAAAAGGTTTTTTAAATCTCCTACTTGCATATTTGTCCCTTAAACATTTGTAGATAGAAAACTGAGACTAATGCATCATTTATTTTCAAGATTGACCAGATTTAATTTTAGAAACATTATTTTAACTCATGACTTTAAATTACATTGTAAATACCAATGCAAGTTGCACCTCTAATGCTTTTAATAAAGGATGTCAATAGTTTTTCTTGTTATTTGATTTAATTTAAGACTTCTAGTACATCTTAAAGGCCCTTTCTTGTAACTGACCTATACTCCAGTACATTCCAAACCTCTGTCATTCCTATGATCCAGAGAAGCATTCTCAAAGATGAACAAGAGAAAAGGAAAAATCCGAGCCCCTTTGGAAGACAGGTTGCCTAATTTGCATTCCTCCATCTTGCAAATAATACCCAAGGATGCAAAAAAATCAAGTGGTTTTAGGAGGAGGCTCTTTCATGTAGTTGTCATGCAACAGGCACTCCTTATTGCCAATGGCATTGTTGAATAATGTACTATATGTACTAAAAGGTTTAGGATGGCAATGGATCTGTGATGGGTGGATTCACCCAGATTTTAGCACTCTGGGAAGCCAGACAATTTTATGGATAAGATCCCAACTTTTGTTGTTAAACCCCTGCCAGATTGAATGTATCAAGATTTATATTTAGGTGTTACTTACACTTTGATGTATTGCAATGAAGTAGTTGGATAAGCATTCTGTAGAAATAAAAATACTTTTGAACCATTCATCTCAAAACAGGAGGCAGTTAAATCCCTAGACTCTACCAAACCCTGCCCTAGTGACACCTTGGAGCTTTTCTGGCATTGTCTTGAATATGTCGAGGCCTTCTCTGAGTTGTTATCAGAACACCATCCTTATATAAACTCCTAAAGAGATTACACCTGAGATGAATTTTAAGTTTGATGAGTACATAAAAGCATTTTCTGACATTGACAGGGCCATTAGATTTGTGCAACATAATTTGCATAGTTGTTTTGGTGAGGCTTTGAGGCAGCCTAGAGGAGAAGATAGAAATGTTGGCTTATCATGTTTAGAAGAGGTTGAAGGTGCAACTATGTATGTCACAAAGCATGAATCTCACAGATTGGAATCTACCTGTCAGAACTCAGAAGATTGAATTTGCAGTCAAGGATGAAGATTCTACGGTAACTTTTTCACTCATAATTATAAACATTTTTTGCTCCTTGCTTTTGAAGACGCCCATTCTTGATGACTATGTAGATGGCCATTGTTGATGACTGTCTTGCTGCTAAATATTGAATATCAGAGCTATACTATTGAGTAATTCAAAAACATTTTTTGCTCCTTGTTTTTGTTTGATTAAAGCCATTTGGAAATCCACACTAAATCTTGGAAGTAGGCTATTTCTTTGAGAATTTGGACATCAAAATATTAAGAAGATTCTTGATTAGGGATTAATAACATCTGTCCACATCATTTGGATATGCACGTTACACCTTAAGGATTTTCTATTGTCAGATTTTGGATTTGAAATTAACACAGTAAAAATTGCATTATAAATCAAAGTACTTGGCACTGTATTAACTGTGTTTGTTGAGGGAAAAAGAGGTATTCTACTTTGAATTTTGTTTTATTAGTGAGAGCTCATCATTAAGCAATTAATTTTATTTTTATGAACTGATTTTTTTCACAACCTCATAGCGTTCATAGCTTCTTATTTTGGACCTGAAATTACCAGATGGCTCTAATTGAATTCCAAAGTAAGGTACTGGTACTGTAGGGTATTGTTTAGAGAAAAAGAAGCAAGCATTCACTTTGAATTTTGTTTAATTAGTCAAAGCACATCATTAACTAATGTTATTCTTAAAAACTGATGTTTTTTCTATGACCTTGTAGCTTTATATTCATAGATACAAGTTCATAACATATTTAGATTTGGATCATGTGTAGTTGCTTGCATGTAGTTTTTGTTTACTCTATTCTTTGCCGCTTCTTGTTCTTTTGACTGGTGTACACTTCTTTGGAGTAATTTTGAATTCAAATCCCTATAGACCATGTTTGGTTCATGATAAGCACTGTTCCCACAACCAAGATCTTCTAATATCCTATAAACCTATTTTAAAGAAAATATTGTTTTGTCAATACATACATTGAGTAATTATTAATAAACATTTATGATTTTTGTAGTAAATTTTAACCTTAAATATTTAATTTCAAATATTATTAGTTAAATCAAACTTCCATTAACTTTGATAAAAATTTTCCCTCTAATCTAATATTTGAAAAAATTTCCTTAACTCCACACCCTTATCAACAAACCGAAAATCCTTTGTAGTTCTGAAGTTGCCTTGATTTATTGTTTTTTTTATAAACTCTATTGTAGTCTTTGATTCATAATGTGCCATATCTTATAATCATTTGGCTAGAACAATCAAACCTTTCTATCATACTCGTTCACCTTGACTGTGATAGACATAGGTTGCCATGACTATTATGGTTTAATTATTGACATTTTGCTGTTATTGTTCTTGTTATAAGTTTGTAATTTATGATTTCATGTGACTTTATTGAGAATAACACTTACAGATATTGGTTATGCCTCATTAATTGTATATGTGGTAAAAAAGCTTATTCTTCTTGGTGGTTGGATAACAAAATTTTGCAATTTGCATATGCATTATTAACAAGTGATAATGCTGTTAAATGTTGTTCCTAAATCAAACGCTTTTTCTGTAATTTTTTCCATTAATTGTACATGTAAACTTATATCAATTATTGTCATACAAAATTAGAAAATTGATGCTTAATATACATAGGTTTTTAGTTCAGGTCAGTGGCTGATGGTTTTTGGCAGAAGTATTCCAATGTTTTTTTTTTTATTGTTTATATGTGTTCTACTTCTGTTGGTTACATGAATTCCAACATTTTAAGATTGTATTTGATGTTGTATGTTTCTGACAATTTGAAACATGCATATATACATGTCAATGTGCCTGTAGGTTTATTTCCGTTGATAATCAAAATCTTTGTTTGCATGATAAAATAAAATTAATCTTTGCGTTTAATGTATGCTTTAATTGTGTGTGCTTTAATTGTGTGGTCAACTGATCTTGAGTTCTGATGGATCAATCATTTGTTCTCTGATTCTATTGTCTGAAACTTTGCACTGAATTTCTTCAGGTTCTACCTGATTTCTGCAAAGTTGAGTGTATCTTATCATTGTTCCTTTGTTTTAGTAATTTCATAGTTGTAAGAGTGATTTAGCTTTGGTTCCTGCAATGTTGAAGCTGAATTCTTTTTCATATTATCTCTGAATGCAATATGACTTTGTGTCTTTGATTAATCAACAGACATTGTTCCTATTTGAATGTAAACGCGTGTTCTTCATTTCAATATTCACTGAGCCCTTGTTTATTTTAAATTGTGATGCTGTTGCTGTTATAGCCTTCGTACAATTTGGTAACATTTTTAGTTATTTATCACTCAATTTCTTCACTGTTTATGTGTTTTATCTTGTTATTTTTGTCTGTTTCTTTTTCATAATCATGTTTCTACTGATGTTATCTCACATATTCTCTTGTAGACTATAGACACTGAAGCTCTTGGACTTCTAGGCTGGCTAGCATCTTCCCAAGCTATTAAAGAGCTAAACACTGATGATGAACTTGTCCAAGAAGCAATTCTTAGTTCTATTTTGTCTACAAAATCCTACAAGCAAGCCTTGGAGATTGCTCATTTGGATTATGAGAATGCCTCCCAACAGAAATGCCTAGATATTCTTGATTCTATATGTGATGATGAAAAGTTTGTTGAGTTAAGGGAGCAAACTTCATGGCCTACTTATTTTGATGATAAAGTATCTGATGCATTAGGCAATGTAATTCAGTGATTCCTCATGATCACTTGTTGACTACTGATAAATGTGAAAGGTCTTAAAGGCCTGACTCGTTGAACATTGAGAAGGAAAAGTATCCTCATGATCAGAAGAAGCTCAAGTGTGCAAGCGCAACAAACGCAGCAAACATTTGTGGGGGAATTTACCTTTTTTGAAAAAGCTAGAGGAATGTGAAACTTCTCAGACTGCCTCAGAGGTGAGAGATTTAATGAGGACAAAACATTTCTCCCGGCCAGAGCATTTGGAGCCTGATGGTTGGGATGTAAGTGGGGCGGGGCGGGGGAATGGGATTCCCGTCCCCATCCCCGCTTCCCACGGGGCGGGGATTCCCCGCCTCCAAATTCCCCGCGGAGGAGAAATTATCCTCACTCACTCCCCCACGGGGATCCCTCACGGGGTCGGGGAATCCCCGTCCCCCGCCAATTTTTTTTATTACATAAAATTCTAATAATATTATATATATATATATATATTAAAGTAGAAAACCTATTTGACACTTGTCAATTTCTCATAGAAATTTTTACTAATATTATTTTAATAATATTAAAAATATTTATAACATAACACTAAATTATATTGTTTTTAAACTAATTTTTTTATTATTTTTATCTCATAATATATAATAAAAATTAATTTTTATAAAAAAATATTATATTTTTTTGAAGTTGATAAATAGCTTATTTTTATTTAATCTTAATTTTACCTTAATTTCTATAGAAAAATAAAGAAAAAAATTTTATTAAATTTTTTTAAAAAAATTTTCATATAATTATATTCAGACATCATACGTGGAGTAATACTTAGTATTATTTAAAGTCTAAAAGTCTAAAACATTATTAATAAATACTAAAAATATATTTTTTTGAAACCCAAATATTTGGTCTTTATAATCTTATATTCATATTGAATTATTTTAAAAAAATAAATAACTAATCATATGAGTTATTTTCAGTATATATATATATTATTAAAAATCGGGGAATCTCCGCGGGGATCCCCATGGGGAGCGGGGTGGGGAGGGATTTTCCTGATATGCAAAAGAATGGAATGATGACTGGATGTATAGTAGGTTCAGTTTTTGATTTAGAGGAAGGACATATCATTATTTTTAAATAAATTCAAATGGTATTTATTTCAAATAATTATTATTTATAAAATAATTAAAACATAATTATTTATTTTATTACGATCGATGAATGTTCAATTAAGAATTAATTTCAAATAACTATTAATTTTATTCGGTACTTAAAGTTTTTTTCATTAATTTTGAATTATATTTATTTCAAATATAAATATTTGTTTTTATTATTGTTGATTGATGTTTAATTAATGATTAATTTCAAATAACTATTAATTTCATTCCGTAATTCAATTTTTTAATTAATTTCAAATGATATTTATTTCAAATAAATCTTATTTATAAAATAATTAAAAACATATATATTTATTTTATTATTATTGATTAATGTTTAATTAAAAATTAATTTCAAATATCTATGAATTTCATTTGGTACTTAAAATTTTGAATTATATTTATTTCATTATTGATGAATGTTTAATTAAAAATGAATTTCAAATAACTATTAATTTCATTCCATACTTAAATTTTTTTATTAATTTTCAATGATGTTTATTTCAAGTTGGTTTTATTTGTAAAATATTGATTAATGTTTAAATAAAATTTAATTTCAAATAACTATTAATTTCGTTCTCTACTTAAAATTTTTAAATTAATTTCAAATGATATTTATTTGAAGTAATTATTATTTATTAAATAATTAAAACATAAATATTTATTTTAATATTATTGATTAATGTGAAATTAAAAATTAATTTCAAATAACTATTAATTTCATTCCATACTTAAATTTTTTTCGAAATTAATTTCAAATGATATTTATTTCAAATAATTCTTGTTATTATTGATTAATGTTTAATTAAAATTTATTTTCAAATAACTATAATTTCATTCCGTACTTAGAATTTTTCATTAATTGTAAATGATATTTACTTTAAATAATAAATTTAGATAGTTAAAGTTGATTATTTTAATCCAACAACTTTTTATTATTTGAGATAATCTTCCACCACCGCTTTCCTAGAAGTGTTTTGTTGAAATTTGGATGTTGAGAATACACCAACCACCCATCTTGCGAGGTTTGCAGATCCTACTCCATGCCACTAGGCAAATTCCTTTAGGTCCCAATTCAGGTCTTTTCCCTAAAAAGTCTCTACTTACCCTATCAATCTCATTAGAAACCAAGAGCGGTAATTTAAAAACTGACATCCAGTAGGTAGGGATGGAAGATAGGACTGAGTTTAGGAGAGTGAGTCTTCCTCATAGGAAAAGGTAATTGGCTTTCCAAGAAATAAGCCTAGAACCGACCAATAGGATAAATTTCAACCAATCTTGTTGCCTTGCTCTTCTTCCCGAAATTGGTACACCCAAATAAGTTACGGGAAGGCAATCCCTTGAGTAATTAAGAGTTGCAGCAGAGTTTGTATTTGGTTGAAATCCAAAATTGGTGGAATACAAACAGTTTTTAGAGAAGTTAATGGAGGCAGAGAAACCTTTGTAGAGCTAAAGAATCAATTTGTTAACTTGAAGATCTTCCTGCCCTCCTGCTAAAAAGATGATCAGGTCATCCTCATATTTTTCTCTAGCTGTCCCAAAGGGACTCCTAACAAGACTTTGGAGTAAAGCATATTCGTGAACAAAGCACTTAAGAAATTTGCTACCAAGGCAAAGTGCAGGGGTGATAAGGAGTCTCCTTGTTGAAGACCACGCTTAGATATGATGTATCGATGCAAAAAGCCATTGATTAAGATTTGATTTTTGGTAGATGAGAGAATAGTTTGGACACAGGAAATCCAACAAGGGCCAAAATCCCTGGCTACTAGGACTTCCACAAGGAAATTCCAGTCCAATGAATCAAAAGCTTTAGCAAAATCAAGTTTAAAGCAAGACTAACTTGTGTTTTTGAAGACTGAAGATTATCTTTTGCGCTAGAATTATGTTGTCAGCTATACATCTTCTTTTGATAAACGCTGACTGGGAATCATCTACTAATCATTGATAACACAACTCAATCTAGTTCAAAGAACCTTAGAAATAATTTTGCAGAAGGAATTAATGAGACAAATTGGCAAGAAATCTGAGATTAGCTTAGGGGAATTAACTTTTGTTATTAGAACTATATTAACCCAGTTAAGACATTCTAGATTGGTGCTTCCTTCATAAAAGTTTCTACAATGTTTGACGAGATCATCTTGGATCACAAACCAATGTTTTCAGAAAAATAAAATGGAAAAACGATATGGTCTCGGGGCCTTATCCATACCTAAGTCAAACCCTGCTTTCTTAATTTCTGTGAGAGTGAAAGGAACCTCAAGGGAAGAGTGATCCGGCCCTTCTTTGTAAGCAAACAGAGCTTGCCAATCTAGGAGGAAATGGTGAGATCTAGGGGGCCAAGTATGAGATGAAAATGATCCGTAAATACCTTACCCAGCATTTGGTCCCCTTCTATCTAGTTCACATTATGATTGATTCGGGGAATGAGATTCCTTTTATGCTTACCATTCAAATCAAGATGATAGAATCTAGCTTTTAGATCTCCTTCTTTGAGCCAAGTAATGCTAGAGTGTTGTTGGCAATGAGTTTCCTCTTGCCGTTGTATAGATTGTATCTCTAGTCGAACTTGTGATAATCATTGTGACTTAAAAGTGGTAAGATTTTTATATTTTCTTACGGCATCTAGGGAATCCAATTCTAATAACAAGGAGTTCTAAACAAAGAATTCTAATAACAAAGAGTCAAATTAACTCTAATTTTAATAATTAAAAATATAACTTAGTAAAAACAAAGAAATTACAAAATATGTCAAAATTGAAATTTTCTGAAATAAAGTCTATCCCAATTGTTTTTTTTACTTTCTTACCAAAAAAAACATAAGCATCAATAAACAAATAAAAGAATATTTTATTCATTTTCAATATTTTTTGTTAATTATAAGCAAGCTTAGCCCAACTTTCATTAAGAAATTGATCTTTAAAATTTTATTCAAAAACCAGTGCATAAATAAATAAATCCACAAATTAGTTAAAACTCTTCAACATTTTGATTCCCATCATCCTCTCCCTTCTCCATCATAGTCGTAAGTGTAATCAATCTTGAAGTTCGGTAACCCTTAGGGGCCTTAAATAAAAAGTGGAGAGTCAAAGCCAAAAACTTTTTGTAGTTATGCAAATAAATTGTCAACTAGGAGAAACATTAGATTTTCACAAATTTGTTTTAAAAAAGATAATTTATTCTATATACCAATTTGTATCCAATGGTTAACCCAAAGTTCGTAAGCAAAACCTAATGGTAAACCCAAAGTGCGTCAATAGGAGGATAAAGATTTCCAACTTACAAAAATTAAAGGGACTTAAAGGTACCAAAAATGTACTAGAAGGATCAAAAGGGCAAAACTTATACTTGTTTAGAGACTAAAAGGGTAATTTTACCTAATTTATATAGCATTATCTTCACAAATATAAATAAGACTTCCAAATTTACCTTTCTATATCTTGTTGTGTGCAATAAAGGGTATCTGCTATCAATTTTCATCGTTCATTCTTCAAGCAAACCCTAATACGGCTAAAATATGTGTACACTTAAAGTAGATTCCAAAAAATACTAATTCAAAATTAAATATTTCCCCAATTACTTTTTGAAATAGAAATATACACTTCTTAATAAATCAGCATGTTAAAAATGTACACTAATACACATCTTATTATTCTCTATCATAAGTAATAGAGAATAGAAATAGCATAATTACATGTTATAGTTATATTAATATAATTATATAAAGTTACTCATTTTTACTAAAATAGAAATTTCATGTAATATTCAATCCGGCTTCACTAACTTCCATTTTTGGACCACGTTAATTACAAAAAATTTATCATTTCTATATTCTTTTTGTTTTCCATGTTTTTTTTTAACTAATGGATAAACCATATTCATTAGAAAATAAGGAGAGGTATAAGGGGAGTCGACATAACGAACAACAATACATCAAATCCCACTAGAAGTGGACACAAACAACAAGGGCACTACAACGACATCAGAAGAAGGAAAGAACAACATAAGATAAGAGAGCCCTCTAGGAAGATCTAGGGGGCGGAGGAGGGGCAAGGATTCCCCCTAATTGGCTATTGTATCCACAAAGTTTCCTGCAACGATTGGATAGTCTAAGAACTCCAGGCTACCCTTAGCAGTCATCATGTAGTCTTCCAAATTAATCTTCTTAGAGTCAAGAGCATCAGGGGAATGGTTGCCAATACTCTTCTTTTTTGCAGAACAGGGTGGAAAGGCCAAATAGCCTGCCTCTTCCGTCCATCTAGTTGATGGGTTCTTTAGTCTTTTTGCTCCTCCTTGTACTCAAAAGTGTTTAGGGTAGGCTTTGATGGTTCAGTTGAGTAGGCATCTAGGAAAAAACTCTTTACGTTTTTGGCAAAATCCTAATTTGAATCATCACCTTTAAAATCTTCTTTCTGCTTTATATTCTGTCCCATAGGGTCCTCCAAGTAAAGGGACTTCCCTAGGGTCTTATCAAGGTCATCCATTTCTTCTCAGTCTTCCATTGGGTTATTAGGTTGCCACTTTGGAGGGGCCTGCTTGAACATATTAGAGTTCTTTTTTGGCACTAGAGAACGTGCACCCATGAAGAAATGCCACTTATAGTGTAGAATGATATTTTGGGTTGAGGGAGGTCAGGAGGCATCACAATAAACTTCTATGAGGTTGTTTGGAGCAGTGGAGGAAATGGACTACTATATGTCACCCTAGGAAAACTTGGTTGGGTTGTTTTTAAAGAATTGGAACAATTGCTTGTGAAGAGTTGATCACAGATTTATTGAATTCAACTTTGGTTGCAATATTAGAGTTAAGATAGGAAATGAGCTCAGGCCCTTTGCTCTTAGCATTAACATCATTAAAAGCATCAATATTATTAATAACATTGGTGCCAAGATGGCTTGGATCAACAACATTCAATTTTGGCTCAGGCTTGCCTAGATGGGTTTGACTTGGGTTCACCAAAGATTTATGAGACTTAGGCCTATTTAATTTTAGATCTACCAAGTGTGAATTAGGCTCTAAACTGATGGCTTGTATCGGGTTTGGGTTCACTAGATTCAAATTGAGTTCATACATGGGTGTGAAACCTTGTTAACCAGCTGGTTGGAAACAATCAAATTAGAACCAATTGATTCAACACCTTGCCCAGTTTAGGCAACCCATCAGTTTTAAAAGATGAGGCATATACAGGTGGTGAGACTCATGCATTATGTGAGATCATTAAGTATGTCCACCACGTGTGATGAGTGTACAATATTCTATTATTTCATATCACTTTGCACAACTTAGTGTATTTTGTATTCTTAGGCTTCGGGCAGCGCGTAAAGATGAGAGAGAATGAAAAGAAGCATTCCAGACCCTAAACAAAGAAGTTGGAGAATTCTTGGCATAAATATAACAAGGACAAGGAAAACTGGATGGCTTACGGGCACCTTACGTCTTGGTTTAAGGCCGTAAGTACTTTCTAGAGAACCTTGAGGGCATGCTTTAGCCTATAAGGAGGAGTTTAGAGCCAAATCAGAGGACCTTACAGATAGGACTTACGCTCATAAGGATGCCCATAAGGACAATGCAGAGGAGATTACGACCAGAGCTTATGCCCATAAAGGCAGTCACAAGGGGTAGCACAGTAAAGTTTACCGTCTAGCGCTTACTGCCATAAGCTAAACTATAACAAAGACAAAAAAAACATTACAGATGGGTACTTATGGCCGTAACTGTTACTGTAAGACTCACAACCTATCTTCTCCAGCTCCTTACATCCACGTCCTTGCACCCGTAAGCAGCAGAGAATAAGTATATCTGATAAGGAATTTTTAGGGCATTCTTTGGATTTATTTGATTCTTTTTTTAGAGATGAAGCTAGGGGAGAAATAAGACAAATCTTGATGAGTGTACAATATTCATATATTTCATATCAATTTGTACACTCAATTGGCATGTATTAGAACCATAATATGGAATTCGATGCTAAGTATTGTGTGTTTTGTATTAACAGGCTTAGGGCAGTGTTTAAAGATGAGGGAGAGCCAAAGGAAGCATTCTAAACCCAAAAAGATGGGTTTGGAGCTCTCTCGGCATCATTAGAAGAAGGAAAAGGCAGATTGGGTGGCTTACGGGCAATTTATGGTTGTCCTTACGCCGTAAGTCTAGTCCAAAAGACCTTGTGGGCATGCTTATGCCCGTAAGAGGGAGTCAGAGCCAATCTAAAGGACCTTACAGGCAAGGCTTACAAAGGTAAGGATGCTCGTAAGGACCATCCAGATTATCTTATGACCATAATAAACACTGGTAAGGGTAGTCACAAGAAGCAGAATAGCAAAGTTTACCGTCCGGCGCTTATGACAGTAAGCTGGACCATAACAACATCAGAAGACCTTACGAATGGGGCTCACAACCATAAGAATTCCCATAAGGCTCCCAAAAATCTTCTCCAGCTCCCTTACAACCTAGTCTTTACGCCTGTAAGAAGCCTGTAAGTAGTCAAGTATAAATAGAACTTATGAGGAATTCTAGGGCATATTCTATTCTATCTTTCTATCTTTTTGGGGACGATTCTTGGAGGTGAGGTTAAGGAAGAAAAAGGCCAAATCTCCATCACTCTAAGGGCGATTTAGAGTGGGATTTGTACCTACATTTAAGGGGATTGAAGAGTGTAATCATCAAGCTCATCTTGACGGCGTGCGTGAAAGCTTCTTCGGTGGCTCTTCATCCTAAGGATTTAAAATAGGGTTTTCATTGATCTCATGTCTTCCTCTATTCTTTGTATCTTGAATGCTTGTCCTCCATTAATGGAGGGCTAATTTGTAGATGTTTGGGCATAGTTAAACTTTAGTGTTTATTTCTTTGACTTTGGTTGTTGGATCTTTGATGCTTTAATTGATTTCTCTTTTGAAATCATATTTATTTGAATCTAATTAAGTGTTTGAATGCTTGGTTGCTAAAGAGGTGAAAGCCCTAGCTATCATGGTTAATGTGCTATGTGATGAGTAGAAATACCCACATAGCATAGATATGCCGTGATTAGAGGGAATTGTGAGTAAGCCTGGGTATAGGGTACTATAGAGACTCTGTCTCCATCAATTCTCCCGAGTGTGTTATTGGCAATCTTCACGCTCTTTGCAATCATGTGGAGTGGATTTTAGGAGAAATCACATTTCTGCTTTACATTCGGATTAGGGGTAATCTCTCTCTTTTGGGGAAGATTATCTACTTAAGAGATTGCCATTAGCTCACAGTGAGGTTTCATAGAGTGTTAATGTGATTGTGTGGATGTCTATATCAGCTCTGCACCTATTCAGTTATTCTTCACTAAAGAAATCGGGGTTTAGTATAATTTTGGAAACCTCTCGGTTCAAATAGGAATGCATGCTTAGGCAGCCATTGTCCAGTACTCAATAACCTTAGAGGGATGCTATGCCAGGATATCATTTTCTTCCTTGATTTCTCTCCTACTATTTCCCATATTTCTTTGTTTCTGCTTTCTATTGTTCTCACACAAGCACTTCACTATTCATGCTATTTTTCAGATCTAGAGTTATTACTAGTACTCATTTTCTTCCATGTGGACCGACACTCTGCATTTACACACACTTTATTATGCGATCATCATGTACACTTGTGTCCTTATCAAATCTCCAACGCTCAAAGGGCTAATCTAGGAAGAGATTTGGATCCACATTCAAGGGAAGAGTTGATCTTAGCCGTCAAGCTTATCTTGGCGGTGTTCGTGGAAGTTTTCTTAAGGGGTTCTTCGGCAATTCATCTCCTGCATTATTGAGAAGAGGGGTTTTATGCTTTCAATGTCTCTCATCATGTCCTGTTATTTGAATGATTGCCCTTCATTAATATAGGGCTAGTTTGCTAGATGTTTGGGTATAGTGAATCTAGGGCTTATCTTTTGACATTGGTTGTTAGATTCATTTCATTTACTTATTTTCTTCATTGCAATCTATTTTATTTGAATCTAATTGCTTGCTTGAACACGTAATCTCTATTGTGGTGAGAGCCCTAGTTACTTTGGAGACCCCATCTAGCATAGACATGCCGTGATTAGACATGCCACAATTAGAGCGAATTGTGAGTAGCCTAGACATAGAGTACTTTGGAGACCCCATCTTCCTCAATTCTCCTAAATGAGTTAATGAGTATCTCCGTGCTCTTTACAATCATGTGGATTAGATTTTAAGAGAAATTGCATCTCTACTTTGTATTCGGATTAGTGGTAATCTTACTTGATAAGAGAGATTACCTATTTAAGATATTCTCATTAGCCTACAGTGAGGTTTCATAGAGCATTAATGCAATTGTGTGGATGACTATATCAGCTCTACACCGATTCAGTTACTCTTCATCCTCTACCGAGGGGTTTAATATGATTTAGGAAACCACTCAGTTCAAATATGATTGCATACTTAGACAACTTTTACCCTGCACTTTATCAAACCTTAGAGGGATGCTATGCCCCGACATCATTTCTTCCCTAATTTTTCTCATTCTTTATTTCATATTTCTTGCTTTTACTTTCTTTTGTTCACACACATCACTTGATTAGTTAGGCTAATTTTCAGAATTAGAGTAAGTACTAGTAATCTTATTCTTACCTATGGACCGACATCTTGCTTTATACATACTTTATTACATAATTGACATGTACATTTGCTTTCATATCAAGTTTTTGGCGTAATTGCCAGGGAAGTTTGAGATATTAGGAACATTTTGTGTTTTCGTCACTTTAGCCATCTATTTATGTTTGAATTCTTTCTTATTTTATTTATTTTTGTTTTTTCTAATTTCTCTTCTTATGTTTGATTGCAGTGTATGCCACCCAAAGTAAAATCAACTCGACTAGTGGAAGATGAAAGCAGCATAGAAAAAGTGATTGGAAATAGATTGAGAACAACTCTATTATCTGAGGCAGGATCATTGACAGTTAGGTAATTGATTCTCTGCAAGTAAAAGGAGTAGCCAGGTAATACTTTGTGTGAAGACATAAGGATTCTATTCCTTGGGGTTAAGGATCTACTATTGCTTCTTCGTTGCCTACTATCTAGCCTAACTCTTAAGTGATAGAATCTGCTTTACTAGGTGTAAGAAAACAAATAAAAGATTGCCACACAAATTGAAGATTTAAGCAAGAAGTTACAAAGACAACAATGATGTGCAAAGGGCCATGGATGTGGATCATCTTAGGGGGTCATTATGATATAAGGATGAAGAACAAAAGATACAAAGGTGGTTTTGACCGAGGGATTTCTAGATTAGATCAATCCCAATCTCTCGGCGGTGGAATCCTAATCCCATAAGAGTGTTGATCAGAATCTCTTCCATATCAACATTCCTACGATTGCATTAAGAACAAGAAAATCCCAAAATAACGAGTAAACTCCTTCTAAGTCTACTCTTAAGAATCGGAGGGCTACCAATATCCAATCTCTCAGTATGTTGGTACAAGCAACCCTTTTAATCCATTCAAGATCTAATACACGTGAGTAGGTCACATCGATGTGTAAAACTCATAAAAGAATCACGGATCTCTCCATATGTAATTCTAGCATGAAGGCACAGTTGATTAAATCACAAACCAAACCCAACCAATATAATTAAGTAGCAATCATCTAAAATACATGATGAACCCCCCAAGGTTCACCGACATCAGATGGCTTTGGGGGTATAGTGTGCCATCAAACAAATGCAAACAACAATATAAATCAAAATACAAAGAGAAATTCATAGATAACACTCCCTAGATGAAAGATGATGAAGATGAGGTAGATCGGGCCAAATGATGATTCCATCTCACAAGGATCACCGAATGACGCTTCCACTAGCCAAAGGTCGCTTCCCTGTCCTAAGACTCCTCTCTTTCAAAGATGGTGGATCTTCCCTTTGAAGAATGATGCTTTGAAGCCTCAAAAGCCCTTGAAATCGCCTTGAAATATCACTGTCGTTTCTAGCTTTTCTCCTATTCTAATGGTGGCCTAGAACTCTTTTCCAACCCTAAAAGACTCCTTTTATACTTCCAATCCATACAGGCCATATAGAGGCCGTATGAAGACTATATGGGTCTGATATTGACCTGTATGGAGGCCGCATGAGTTAGGCAAAAGTTTTTGTCTCGAAAAAAATCTCAACGTGCTATAGCAACTGATACAACGAAATTGCTACAGTAAATATGTTACATTGATTTAACTACAGTAAACTGCTATAATAGTGCACAACCTGGTTTTCTCCTTTTTTTACCCTAATTATGTCCTCGTGTTCTCCATGGCTTCTCTGTGCCCTACAAAGCAAATAACACATGATTAAGCATAAAATGGGTATCAATTCTTAACAAAATACATGCTAAGTATATAAAATACATACAAGAAAAATACAAACATTTAGACACTTATCATTAGGGTTGAAGGAGAGCAGTTGAACACCATGGAAGATCAAGATGATTGACCAAGAACCTTGTTTGATTATGCTCACACTACTATCGATGGTTCTTAGTCCAGTATTGTTCGCCCACCAGCAGCTGCGAACAATTTTGAGCTAAAGCCAGCATTCATGCAATTGGTCCAAATAATCAGCATAGTTTCATGATCTGCCAGAAGAGGACCTTCCTCATTGGAGGGTCCTCGAAGTTTGTGACATGCTGAAGATCAATAATGTCTCTAACAATGCTATCAAATTTAGACTGCTCCTTTTTTCCTTAAAGGGCAAAGTGGAGACAAGGTAAAGGAGAAGTAGAAAGACTCCTTCAAGGTATTTACTCTTAGGAGTGGAAAAGAAGTGGGCATTAGTGGAGACAAGGTAATGGAGAAGGAGAAAGAGATAGAAATTTAGATTTTTGAAAGCCCAGCGAAAGGGGGAGGAGCTATTCCAATTGTTGAGAAGATTGTACCACCACCAGTAAAGGAGTATGTTCCACAGCTTCCATATCCCTCTAGGTTGAAGAATGACTGCATGAATGGGCAATTCAAGTGGTTTTTGGATTTACTCAAGTAATTGAACATCAATGTACCTTTTGTTGAAGCCCTCTCACAAATGCCGAAGTACGTGAAGTTTTTCAAGGACCTATTATTAAACAAGCAGAAATTTGAAGAGGTGTTGGCGGTTACATTGAGTGAAGGAAGTTTAGCATTGCTACAAAACTAGCTACCGAGGAAGAAGAAAGATCCAAGGATTTTTACTATTTCTTGCAACATTTGTGATCTAGTGAATGAAAGCCCTAGTGGATCTAGGAGCTAGTATTAATGTCATGCCTTACACCATGTTGAGGAGACTTGGACTTAGCGAACTTAAGCCCACTAGGATGACCCTTCAGTCAGTAGACCGCTTTATTAGGTAACCTAGGGGAATCATTGAGCGTGTTTTGGTTAAGGTTAATAAATTCATTTTCACGATAAACTTTGTAATTTTAGATGTAGATGAGGATGTTGAGGTACCCCTCATTTTAGGTCGGCCTTTCCTAGCCACCTCCCAAGTCCTAATTGATGCAAGGAATGGTAAAATAACTCTTAGGGTTGGGGATGAGGAAGTCATTTTTGCTTTATCCAATGTTATAAAACTTCATTCTACTTTTAATAATACTTGTTACTTCACGGATAAGACTAACACTATTGTTAATGAATATGTGCAGGAGTTGATGCACGATGAGCTTTTCGAGGAGTCATTAGATGACCCTCATAACGAAGAGACACTCCATTTTCTTACAACAGACTTGGTTGAGGAATACACACACGAAAAGCATTGGAGAAAAGTCACTTACCCCATGAAACACAAGGGAAAACCTTTACCCAAAGAGGTAACATTTGAGTTAGTCAAACTTATTGGTAAGCTTCCTATTTTTTATGATGTCACACTTAGGTAATATTTCAGAGACACACACATTAAGTACGAGGAGAATTCCTATTTGGAACCTCCTTGAAAAGTGCATTTTAGGTACGTCAAGCTCGTGACATAAAACAAACACTTCTTCGAAGGCAACTCAAGAGTTTTTTTTATAAGTATTTTCTTTAAGTTTTCTTTTAAGTTGTAGTTGTTTCTTTTTTTTGAGTTAGTAATAAAATGCTTGGCGTGTCGTGTCTTTTTCATGGTTTGGATGGATGGTTGTTGTCTTAGACACTCATTTTGTGCTTTCTAGAGAAAACTATGCTCAAATTTTTAGGACTACAAATGGGCTCCTTAAGCCTATAAGCTCGGCGGTAATACCTCAACAGAGAGCTTTACGGGCTTCTTTACGCCCATAAGCCACCCCGCAAGGGGTTTCCAGAGAGTCTTAAGAGTGCACTTACGACCAATAAGTCCAGAAGAACAAAGTTCAGAGGTTCCTTACGGGCAGCTTACATTCATAAGTAAGGCCTTAAGGGTTGTCTAGTACACTATACAGGCATGCCAAAGCCCCTTACAGCCCATAACCTCCATGGGAGATGATCTAGGTTCCTTAAGGGCACCTTATGCCCGTAAGTCCGGTAGTAAGAGCAAGTCAGAGAACTTTACGGGATACAGTGTCAAGGGTCATGCTGTCATAACCCAGGTTATAAAAGGAGATGTACCCTTAGGGTGCAGGTCTTATAGCCATAAGTGCTCCGTAATTGTTCTTTCAGAGAGATTTATGGTTGGGCCTTATGCCTGTAAGCCGCCCATAAGAACCTAGGGTTTAAGCTCCACCGGTAACCTTTGATCTTCATTTCTAAGTATTCATAACTGAATATTGGTTGTCGGTCCCTCCTTTTACTCCAATTCACTTCCTCTCATCAACCTCCTTTGTTTTTGGGTGTTTTTTTTATGGGTTTGGACCAGTTTCCTAGCGTTGCATTGATTGGTTTCTCTATTCTCTTCTTTGACTTGAAGGTATTACCATTTTTTTATGATTTTTGAGTTGAATGATTAGTATGACCGTAAGGCTCACCGTAAATGTGAGTTCCCCCGAGGCTTATGGCTATAAGGTCTCCTATTTCTAGAAATTTTCATATTTTAGAACTGAAATTCTATAATATTTTATGTAGGATAGCCCTAGCAAAGAAGGTGGCTTTGAGGCCGGTCAAGAGAGGGAGGACCGAGGCTTCTACCTTAGGCCTAGCAGCCATAGAGGAGACCTCTACCACCCAGTCTCTTCAGCCCCTACATTCACCGAGGCTTACTTCTGAGAGTAGTTCGCCCGCTTGAAGAAGAAGAGGTTTGGCCAGTCTCGTACGTAGATTGGCCTGTTCTTGCTCAGTTGGGGCTCGAAGAGGAGGTCCAGGAGATGTTCGATGTTCCAGTCGATAGGATAGAGCTCACTGTTCTCGTTGGAGGAGTAGACATAACAAATCTATTTGCAAAAAAATATAACTTCAATGCATAATTAATGCTCTATCTTCTCCCAACCAACCAATTTATTCCAATATATATATATATAGGCATGAGTGATTAATGGTCAAATTTTTATATGTCTATTATAAATCAAGATTCTAATTTTTTATACCGTTCATGTTTCTTTTTTTATCTTTGCTAATTGCTATTGAGTTCTTGTTTGTGATACTCATTACTCACCGACTCACAAGTGACAACCAACAAAGAGTCCCAGACATATATTTTCTCTGAGGTAATTTATCCATATATACCACTCAAGTAAACAAGTTATATTGTTTTAACCTTCTTATGTTATTTTACTTTATATTGTTTTTAAATACATCGACCCAAAAATATAAATCTAGTAATGCAAAACAAAAAGAGAATTGAAACTTTAATACAGTCTCAAAAGGTGCTATTGATAAATTTCTAACAAGCAATGCAAAAACAGAATTAGAAAATATAGAAGAAACTGAAGAATGTTCTTTAAATGAAGTTAATGAACAAGTTAGTAATGTGGTTGAGTTAAATGATATTGGAATACATGAAGAATCTAATGAAAAATCTAATATAGATCCTTATGAGGACCAACTTGTCAATGAATCTAATGATTACATTTCTAAGAATATATGATCATAGTCAATGGACAAATATTAATACTAATATGAGAGATTTATTAGTTGGAAAAGGGCCGATTAGTATTGATATAGATTGTTCAAAAGATGAATTATTGAGACATTTTTCTGCAACACATTATATTCAAAATTTGGCAAATGGTGAAAATCATGAAAGACAATGGTTGGTTTATTCCAAAGATTTAGATAAAATATTTTGTTTTTGTTGCAAGTTGTTTAGCTCTTTTTCAAGTATGGGTAAACTAGCCAATGAAGGTACTATTGACGGGAAATCTTAGTACTAAGCTTAAAAATCATGAAACATGTAATGAGCATGTTATTAATATGAGTTTATGGATTGATTTAGAAATGAGGCTATTGTAAAACAAAACAATCGATAAGAATGTCCAAGAACAAATTAATAAAGAGAGGGAACATTGGAAAAATGTATTATTAAGAATTATTGCTGTGATAAAAACTCTTGGTAAAAATAATTTGGCATTTAGGGGGAAAAATGAAAAAATCAATCAAGAAAGTAATGGGAATTTTTAAAGTCTAATTGCAATGGTTGCAGAATTTGATCCGGTGATGTGAGAACATATTTGACGCATTAAACATGATGAAATTCATAATCATTATCTTGGATATAACATACAAAATGAATTAATAGATTTGTTAACAAATGAAATTAACGATAAAATTATTAAAAAAAAATTTAGACGCAAAATATTTTTCAATTATGCTTGATTGTACTCCAAATACAAGTCATCAAGAGCAAATGTCATTCATTGTGAGAATTGTGGATTTTTCATCAACTCCAATAAAAATAGAAGAACATTTTTTAGAGTTTTTAGAAGTACATGATACTAGTGGAAAAAGTCTTTTCCAAATTATTGTGGATGAAATAAAAAAATATTGGTCTTGATATTATCAACTTAAGAGGACAAGAGTATGATAACAGAACAAATATGAAGGGAAAACACCAAGGAGTGTAAAAGAGAATTTTAGATATAAATCACAGGGCATTTTATACACCATGTGGTTGTCATAATCTAAATTTGGTGCTATGTGATATGGCTAATTTTTTCACTAAAGCTATCTCATTTTTGGAGTAATACAACGTATTTATTCATTATTTGCTTCTTCTACTAAATGGTGGAAAATTTTAAAAGATGCTATACGCAATTTAACTCTTAAACCATTATCACAAACACATTGAGAAAGTCATATTGAAAGTGTTAAAGCTATAAGGTTTCAAACTCCAGAAATAAGAGATGCTTTATTGAAATTAATAGAAGTTAGTAAGGATCCAAAAGATAGAAGTGGAGCTAATTGTTTAGCAATATATGAGCTTGACAATTTTGAGTTTTTATTGGGTATGACTATTTTGTATGATATATTGTTTACTATTAATTCAATTAGCAAAAAATTACAATTAAAAGATATGTGTATTGATGTTGCTATAGATCGAACAAAAGGTCTTATCTCTTTTTTTTTTTTTTGAAAAATATAGAGAAGGATTTACAAGTGCTATGGTGTCTACTACATAAATTGCATTTGAAATGAATATAGAACCTGAATTTCGTGAGAAACATGCTATAAGAAGAAAAGGACAATTTGATGACAATGATACTTGCGAAACAACAAAGACCATTGAAGAATCTTTTCGAATTGATTATTTCTTATATATTATGGACAACACTATTCTTTCACTTCAAAGTAGATTTGAACAATTCAAATTATATGATGATACTTTTGGCTTTCTATTTAGTGGTAAGAAATTGAAATCATTAGACAATGAGACTTTAAAAAATGTTGCATTAACCTTGGATGTTGCTTAAAGCATAATAGCTACTCTGATGTCGATTTAGATTTATTTTTTGAATTCAAAGTATTAAGAGAAATCATGCAAGTAAAAGATAATACTCTAATTGACATACTTAATCAAATGAAAAGGCTCAACTCTTTTCCAAATGCATATATTGCCTATACAATAATATTAACGACTCCTATCACTGTTGCTTCAGCTGAAAGAAGTTTTTCAAAATTGAAATTAATAAAATCTTATCTAAGATCAACAATGGCTCAAGAAAGATTAAATGAATTGTCTCTATTATCAATTGAAAAACAAATGTTAGAAGAAATTGATTATAAAAACTTAATTAATAACATTGCATCTCAAAAGGCAAGAAAAATAAATTTTAAATAAATTTTGGGAGTGAGAAATTCTTCTTTTATAGAAGGACATATTAATCTTCAGTTTTGGTATTGGATTTCTCTTAATTATACTTTCATAAAAGTGAATTCTGTTTGAACCTCTTAATTGATTATGTTGGAGTTTAGTTAAATAGTACAGATGTCTTCATAGCATGGGATTCAATCTTGACTATTTGGCATACTTTGATGGGTTTCTCTTTGCTTTAAATCTTTGTTAGTTACTTGCGTAAAGTTTTTGTGGTAGGCTAGATATAACCTGGGTGACAACAAGACTTTTAACTCATTATTTGATGGACTTCAAATTGTTACAGAATTTACAAATGACAACAAATTAAACTTGAGATAGGGAAGTTGATTCAATCTACTCAATCTCTTACTTTTTATACTCTTATTACTAACACATCTTGGAAAGAAAATTTAAATATGAGTGGAATTTAGTTTGTGCTAGTGAATAACTTTAATATTATTATATTTGTAGGAACATTAGCTATGGAGTTCTTTTCAAGCCTACAAGCTAAAATGAAACCTTTGCAATTGCTTGGAAGCTCAAGCTATATTCCCAAAAGGAGTCTTTGATCAACTTGTATTTGGTCTAATTACTTAGTCTCAATGATCTTATTCAACATGAAGAAATGGATGTGCTTTGAAGATACAAAGATAATATCAAGTCAACTAAACAACTTCTGAATTTATGTAAAGGAAGGATTTTCTTTTTTAACTAGCTTTATTCTATAATCTTTTTATTTGTTTTTTGTTGTTTGTTATGGTGTCTATCATTTTGTTGTTGTTTGTTTTAAATTATGGTTGCTTTAATAAATTTTTTTCTTATTAATTAATTAGGGCCCGTTCTATGCTTGGGCTTAAGGCCTATATAAGCTTTGAGCCACCCTAATTCAACCTTCAACTTGAGGTAATGCTTGTTATGGAGGAGTTCATGTCCATTGCAGGAAGGCATGGCTTACTTTTTTCTAAATTTTCTTCGAGTTATGCTTAAACTCTCCTTGTTCTTGGATTTGAATTGATTTCCTTCCTTACTTATTTTTCTGAATAATTAATGTGTAGGAGTTGTTGTTGTTTTTGGGCAAAATCAATATAACGTCAGAAAATAGAGTGGAGCATGCTACATATGGGCCTATCTTTGTATGTATAGTAATCAAGTCTCTGATAAAACTTAAGGAGTGCCATGTTCATTTTTACAGTAATGTTAGACCTATCTCTGTGTTCTTTTTGTGTTTTTTTCTAAGATAACGAGACTACATTGCATTTACACGGGATATATATATCTGATAACTTCGATTATAAATGATTAGTATATTTTTAGGTGGCACAAAATATAGGAGGGTAAAATCTTGAATTACGATTCGAGCACCAAAGGAATGAAATGTAGACATGTATGCTTGATATATGTGACTCACTGCATCTTTAATCATTCAAGTATGTAGTCTGTCTGAATTATTTATTTAATCTATTGTCTGATTTGGATTTAAGCTCATTAGGTTTAGAATTGTGTTATATGTACGTGTTTGCTGTACATTTGGTTTTCATAGAAGCCAAAGAAGGATGGTGAACATATTTGTGTTTCAAATATGTAACTTTGTTATCAAGAAATAGTTTTCTCCTTCTTATTTCTTCAATTTACAGTGTGAGTTGAGCTTGAAACTCGATGATCTCCTTTTGCTTGTTAAGGCTTAGTTAATTTACTGTATGAGTTTTGGAGATTGATAGAATAGCATGTAAATTCTTTAATAGTTGATTTCCTTCTTTACTTGTTTTTCTAAACAATGTGTGACAATTTCTTATAAATTAATAACATAGATGTGTCTATCTATCCGCTTAATATTTGGGTGTTGATTTCAGAGAGAATTAAATAGGTGCCTGCCTCTAAATTTGCACTCGCCACCGGTTTTCATTTCAGCAAGGCTCTCTTTGCCATCACCATGCCATATGAGCTGGCGTTGTATATGATTTTTGCTCAGTGTTTGATGAGTAGAGTGCTTGACTGTGAGATGTGTATGTCTCAAGCAGTGGCGGACCCAGGAATTTAGTTCAGCCCGGGCTTAAATAAAAGTTAATATTCTCATATTAAATCACCCTTTTAATTTTTCGACGATTAGCTCGACCATGGTCTCTCCTTAGTTCAACCACGACCCAGGTGGCGAACCAAAAACTCATCGATAAGGGGTGTTAAGTCAATTCTATCATTGTGATGGATGTTATGAGCAGTTTCTCGAATTTTATTAAAAACTTAAAAATTTTTAGTAATATTTAAATAAGAAAAAAATTTTTCATTCTTGAATTTTTTTACATTTGTCATGGCACATTATCAATTTATTTTTTTCTTAATTATTAAAAAAAATTATAAAGTTTAGAACATTGTTTTTTTTATAATTTTTAAAATTTTCACAATTTTTGAAAAAACTTGTTTTAATTACTAAAATTATTAAAAAAACTTAATATTATAACCTACAGGATTTTGAGCAGGGGTGAGGCTCACATCATTCAACTCTCACTGAAAACCACTCAAGCCCATGTCCATTACTTGTTAGCTAGATACAAATAAAATATTATTAAACATTAATATTTGTATAAAAAAATTTTTTGGACACGGTTCTTCTAAGGTTTTCCTGTCGGCCAGCCCGGGCTTCAGCCCTGGTTGCCACCCATGTGGGTCCGCCCCTGGTCTCAAGTGTGCACCTTGTAAATGCCGTAATCAGATTCTCGCTGCAATAGGTGGTATTGTTAGATCATATGTTGTGCTAATATCGATAATTAAACTCAATAAATAAGTATGTGTTGTTTGCCCCCAGCTAAATTATTACTACTATATGAATAATTCTGAAGTAATACATATGTCCTAATTGATTGCCTTCATTGCCAATATCATTGAAAAAGAGGGTGGGATTATAACTGAGCACTTGCCTTGATCGGATTACCAAAGCAAACTTATACAATGGTTTGACATGTCTTCCTTACAAGATTGTAAGATAAGATTTTGTTTGAATGAGCTAATAACAGTTGAGCATCTTCTCCTTCTTGTCCTGACATAATAGAGATAGGCAATAATCGGTATTCGGAACCTTGCCATAGATCAGCTGCGATCCATTTTAAATTCACTTTATTCAAAAAAAAAAATTCTCCCACTGGCCTTTGATGAGCTTTATGATCTCAATATTGAATTGATTATAATAATTCCACACGAAACCATAGAAGTTATCCTCTTGAGACCCACTCAAATTTATTGACGTTGCATGGTCTATTGAAGTATTGGACGGTATCAATGTTTCCTGTATATTATAAGTTTCAATGGCGAAGGAAACAAGAAAGAGTTTGTCAAAATATGTAAGTGCCTAATTGGCAGCTCCATTCCAGAAAATCACACGGATGTCTCCCACCTCCAATAAACTCTTTCAAAAGACTGGCCTCTTACTTTCACTGGCATTCCTCAAGGCTCCCACAAACGAGTCTCATATGAATATATCATAATCTGATAATAACCATGTTTTTACGTTCAAAATCTGATAATATCAGAAGTTAAGATAATATCATAATAAATAATTGAATTTGGCTGCGAAATCTGTTTAATGTCCAATGTCAAGGGATTATATAAATACAATACAACTTGATCTGTTCCACCGATACTACAAAGGAGCAAACCTGTTAGAGTTGACTGAAGACCGTTGACTAAAGCATGGTTGCAGTTGTTGTGATAACATGAGAAGAATAGTCAGCATTTTGTGACCATGTTGAAGATCTACCACAATATGCATGGGATGGGCAACCATGCACTCAAGTTGAAGAATTGAAAGAGTTAGGGATTGAAGCTTGTACAAGCATTGTGAGGCAATGCTAAGCATGTACTAGGTGTACTAGTTTGTCTTTTAATATTATGTTTTTGATGTATATGTAAGTTCTGATCTGTATTTAGAAGCAATGAGTGGAATATAGTAGAACAAGAGGAAGAGGTCTCTCTGTTCTTAAAACCTTTGAACTTAAGTCATTCTCATCTCCTACTCAACTTATTGAAAATAACCGTTGCAGGAAGAGATGATTTAAATAGACAGCGGTCTACGTCCAATGATTCCTTTAATATCATCCATTATAAAATATATATCACAATATGAGATCATGGACCATCTATTTAGGTAGTGATATAACATGTGCCCATTGGTATTCATTATAAAACCATTGTGATTTGCAATGTTTTCGGAACCGGACCGGGAAGTGAACCGGTTAAATAATTGGGTCATGGGTCAATTGGTTGGACCGGATGACCCAATTTGGTTGAACCGGATGATGTAATAATTATATTAATATTATATATAATATTAATAATATTATATATATTATATAATATTAATATATATATATATAATATTAGTAAACCCTTTTCCCTCTCTCTCTCTCTCTCTCAATACCAGTATCTCTCTCTCTCTCTCTCTCAATCCAAACCTTCTAAACACCTGCATTTCTCTCTCTCTCGCTCTCTATCTAAACCCAAACGAATCTAAACACCAGCATCTCTCTCTCTTCTCTCTCACTCTCTCTCTAAACCCATACGAATCTAAACACCAGCATTTCTCTCTCTCTCTCTCACACACACACACACACACACACACACACTCTCTCTCTAAACCCACACTAATCTAAACACCAGCATTTCTTTCTCTCTCTCTCTTCGATGGTGGAAGCCTGGAAGGCATGCAAATGTGCAATGTTACATTGAGAACCGGGGTTAACCCGGTTCTGGTCAAACCCACCGGTTCGGCGGGTTTGACTGGGTTTGACCGGGTTGACTCCCAGTCAACCAGCTTTACAGAACCGGACCGGACTGCCGGCCGGTTCCCGGTTTTGCCGGTCCGACCGGCCGGTCCGGTCCGGTTCTGAAAACATTTGTGATTTGTGAGGAACTCTAAAATAGATTTTGCCAAGTGAATTAGGGGTTTGAACAAGTTAATATTAAAATAAAAAAATAGAACTAATTTTGTCTGATAAATTAGTCACATAGATAAAATTTAAGAATTAAGTTGACCTAAATCTCAAAGTTTAATATATATATATATATATATATATATATAAAGATTTTGACCTATTTATAAAATTGTGGCGCCTCTTTCCATGGAGGATTTGAGAGTGGTTTAGTCTTGTTATCTAACAAGTTTGATGTAAATTTTGGTTTTTTCTGTTTCTTATGGCTTCTTCATCTTAAGGGAAAGAGGTCCTTGACCTCTATGCTTGACTCACACTTGAGGAGGATGAGGAACGAGCGATAGAGATCAAAGGGATAGGGCAAGATCCAACACCTCTAGAGGTGGGAAGATTTATTGTTGGTCAATTCTTGAATGATCGGCTGGTCAACTTCATGGCAATGTGACATACGCTGGCTTCGAGTTAGCGAGCTGTGAAAGATGTTGCTATAACAAAAACGGGTAAATACAATCGTTTTCTATTTTAGTTTTTCCATGAGTTGGATGTTCAAAGAGTGCTGGATGATGGCTTGTGGACTTTTAATCAGATTGTTTTGCTTATTAAGAGATTAGAGCCAAATGAACAAGCTTCCATAGTGGAGGCATCACAATTGCACATATGGGTGCAAGTATATGATCTCTCAATGGGTTTACGAGTGGAATCTATATGTCATACTATTGGTGATTTCCTTGGATCTTTATACAATGAGATCCTAGGAACCTCGACTCGTCATTGTTGATGTTGATTGAAGATGGTGTGAGAATGGGTCGTGCGTTGATTGCAATCGAGGATGATAGAAGAATGGAGGCTAAGCATGGTAACTGGATTCGGGGTTTGAGAAGAAGCAAAACTTTTGACTCTTGTGTTCTCTTTTGTATACTTTATTATTATATTAATGTGTTAATGGGGAACATATCTATGGTTGTGTGTGCTGGCCAATAGAAAAAATGTTAGTGTGTTAATGCTGGCCAATAAGAGCATGTATGCTCATTCTAGTGGAGTTATCTTTTGACTTAATATATATATATATATATATATATATATATATATATATATATATATATATATATATATATATATATATATGAATGGCAAGAGAGAAATCTGGTTGATCATTAGGGATATCTTTAAAAAGTCCACTGTTTTAGTCTTTTTGAGTCCTTTTTTCTCTCTTCCCTGGCATTTCATCAAATGGTGAACAAAGTTTAGTATCTTTTTTGATACTGATCCTCTTCATCTTCTCCAACAGCCATGTCGTAACTTTTTTCTCATTAAGGTGGCTTTAATTGTGCACAAGCCAATCAAACGAAAAATAAAAATCAGATGTAGCGGAAGAGAGTGATTATGGATTTTGTTCAAATATGACGGATTGCCCCACATTTGCTTCTTCTGTGGGATTATTGGCCATTCTAATAAATTTTGTGACAAATTATTTTATAGTTTGTATTCTTCATTGGAAAGGCCTTATGGTCCTTATCGTCAGGTGCATGTTGGACGTCAATAGTCTTAGGTTAGTGCTCTATGGCTACAGAATCCATCGTCGCATAGTCGGAATGGCGCCGGTCAGGAATTGGAAGCCATAATAGAAGTAGATCCAGTTTTGGTATTATATGATAGCAGTTAACGTAACTATCGGGATAGTCAAGGATCTCATCCAAGTTGCCATATATATCCTCTTCTAAAGTTTGCACAGCGAATGTCGATGATGATAGGATCAAGTACATGTAAATATATGTATTCAATAGAAACACTCAAACACTCAGCTAACTTAACTCTCCAATTGTATTCGAAGAAGAACTGATGAGAATAGCAACTGGAAAAACTGACTTATTTCATTCATTGATGAACTGGGCATTTATACAAACATCTAATATGCATGCCAATAAAGAATCACAATTAGCACAACCAGAACATCCCCACACTTAGTACAAACATACATCAAATTACTAGGAAAAGCATAATAAAAGTAATACAAACATTCATATAAGACATATGCAGCAAAAACTGAGCTTGTTACTGCATATTAGTCCAGCTTCACAATTCTGTCCACTAGGACTTGCATTCGAGGTTCTCTAGGTTGTCCACAGTCGCCTAGTATCTTCAGAGCCCTCTGATCAAACCTTAGACCTCAATACCTTCCCCTTCATAAGAGACATCTCCCACATGTAGCATGGTTCTCAGTGTCTGAAACTTAAGTCTGGGTAGTACCTTAGTGAAAATGTCAGTGACCTGAATATCTGTCTTGCATTGCTTGACTTCAATTGCATCATCTTTTATAAGATAACGGATAAAGTGAAACCGCATATCAATATGTTTTGTCCGGCCATGAAGAATCGGATTTTTAGCAATAGCGATCGCAGATCGATTATCACAAACAATAACACTTTGGAGTGCTCTGTTTTTCACCAAAATCTTCTAGCAAGCGCCTTAACCATACAGCTTCACATGCTGCTGCAATCAGAGATATATACTTTGCTTCAGTACTTGACAGGGCAGTGATAGCTTGCTTTTTAGAACTCCAAGCAATGCCCCCTGATCCAAGTGAGAACACCCATCCAGTGGTGCTTTTTCGGTCATCCTGCGATCCACTCCAGTCACTATCCGAATAGCCGAGCAGCTTGAACTCTTCATTTCTTCTATAATGAATCCCATAATCAATTGTCCCACTAATATAGCGCAGGATTCTCTTCACAGCTCCCAAATGATGCATGCTAGGTGACTCCATAAATCTAGATGCTATAGACACAGCATAAGTTACGTCAGGTCGGGTGTGAGATAAATAGAGCAACCCCCCAGCAATCCTCTGATATCTCAATGGATTTGTTTCACCAGAATTGTCAAGTAGATGGAGCTTCTCATTTGAGTTCATAGGTGTATCAATTGCATTACAATTCATCATCCCTGTTCTCTGAAGGAGGTCAGCTGCATATCTCTGTTGTGAAACAAAGATTGACCCTTTCTTCTATACTACCTCCAGACCAAGGAAATACCTCATTGGTCCAAGATTAGTCATTTCAAAAGTATTCATCATTGAGCTTCTGAATTCCTTCAATTTCTTCTCAGATGATCCCATATATAGTATATCGTCAACATATAAGCATAATAAGATAACACAGCCATCTCCTTCCTTCTTACTGTAAACTGTGGGTTCATTCAAGCTGCGAACGAATCCCAATTGAATAAAATGAGTGGCAATTCGACTGTACCAGGCTCTAGGTGCTTGGCAGAGACCGTACAGAGCTTTGTGCAATTGATATACATGGTCTTCTTTGCCTCTGATAATAAAACCCTCTGGTTGAGAGACAAAAACCTCCTCAGTGAGCTCTCCATTAAGGAAGACGGATTTAACATCGAGTTGATAAATAATCCACTCCTTCTGAGTACCAATGGATAGGAAAATCCTTATAGTTTCCATCCGTGTAACTGGAGAGAAAATTTCTGTGAAATCTATCCCTTCTTGCTATGAGTATCCTTTGGCCACAATGCGAGCTTTCTTCTTCAGTAATGTACCATCAGGATTTAACTTTGATTTGAAAACCCATTTCAAACCAATTTCTTTCTTCCCTTCTGGCAGTGTGGTCTAGCTCCATGTTTGATTTCTGTTAATTGCTTCCATCTCTTCTTTCATAGCTGCAATCCATTCACTGCTCTTTGCAGGGTCTTCATAGAAGATAGGATCGCCAGCTGTAAGCGCAAAAGAACAATAATTGTAAATATCAGTGAGTTTTCGATACCTCGTCGGAGTACCACCATCTTCTCCGGTGGCCATTTGTTCATTTGAAGAAGATGAATGATTTAGAAGATGATCATCTTGGCGTTCATAGATCTGATCGAACGGTGTGGATTGAACAAGATCATTGTTAACTTGAGTCACACCTTTATCACGTACTGGCTCATAATTTGATGCATTTGAGTCACCTCGTTTTAGCCAATCCCATTGCTTTTCTTCGAAAAAGCGCACATTCCTGCTAACGTGTACGCGCTCAGAATCTGGGTCCATGATTTTATAGGCTCTTGAGTTCCAGCTGTAGCTAATAAACACTCCCGCTCTTGACCTGGAATCGAATTTAGTTCTCTGTTGTGAGTCAACGAGCATGTATGCGAGACATCGAAGACCCTGAAATGCTCTATATTTTGTTTTTCTCCAGTCAGTGCTTCCAATGGCGTCTGAAGCTTCACAGCTGAAGTAGGTGAGTGATTGTGAATGTAGACGGCGGTGGCAACTGCTTCTACCCAATATTCCGGTGGCATCTTCATCTGCTTTAACAGAGTGCGTGCCGTCTCCGTGATAGTCCGATTCTTGCGCTCGGCGACACCATTCTGCTGCGGCGTCTGAGGAGCGGACAATTGACAATGAATCCCAGTATCAATGCAGTATTCTTCAAATTCCTTAGACATGAATCCTCCCCCACGGTCAGTTCGCAGCACCTTAATCGGAAGAGAGACTTGTGTCTCCACTAACAACCTGAATTGCTTGAATTTTTGAAAGGTTTCCAGCTTCCTCTGTATGAAATACACCCAGCTGTACCTTGAGTAGTCGTCAGTCAATAATAGAAAGTACACATTACCTCCTATGGACAGAGTTTTAATTGGTCAAACGAGATCTGCATGAACAAGTTCCCAGGGAACTACAGCTCTCCTTGCTGGACCTTTTGTGATACTTGTAGAGAGAACATCATTTGCTTCTAAAGGAAAGAGTCTGTGAGTAGTCATACACACTTGCGCCACCTTTGTCTTGGATTCGGTATCTTTGATGTAGCACACACCCTTAGTGAATTCAACATCATATCCATAATCCATCATTTGTCCAACGCTCAGCAAATTGTGAGCAAGATTTGGGACAAAGTGTACATTATTCAAAGTGGTAACCTTTCCTCTGCTTGAATAGAGAATTACACTCCCTGTTCCTTTAATTTTGAGAGCTTTTCCGTCTACGACTGTGATTGATCGATTCAGAGTAGCTTTAATGTACTGAAATAAATTCTTTTAACCTGACATGTGATGAGAACAACCGCTGTCAATGAGCCAGGTACCACCTGTCTTCTTTGATTCTTCATCAATTGGCATAAATGCAACTTCTTCTTCTTCGTCTTCTTTTCCTTTTTCTTGTTCTTCTTTTACAATGTTGGCTTCTTTATTCCTATACCAACATTGAGATTTAACATGACTGAACTTCTTACAAATGAAACATTGCACATTCTTGTAGTGTTTGCTGGGCTCTCCTCCTCGACCTGGCTCCATACTGCCAGCTTCAATGCTTCTACCACTCCCACGTCCCCTTCCTTTGGAAAAGGAGCGGCCTCGTCCTCTTCCACCTCTGTTGGGACCATCGAAGTGGTGCACAGAGCCACGACCAGCATGCAAAGCCTTTTCTCCTTCAAGGTGAGTACCCTCTATATTGAGTATGGCTTCATGGTTCTTTAGTGAGCCACTTAGTTGCTCAACAGTAAGAGAGTTCAGATCCTTAGCTTCAATAATTGAGTGAACTGCTTGTGAAAATCTGGGGGTTAAGCTTCTGAGTATTTTAGAGACCACTGCCTTTTGAGGAAGATCTTGCTTCAGCACTCTAATTTGATACACAATATCCAAAATCCTGCTTACAAAGTCTTGGATACTTTCTCCTTGCTTCATCTTAACGGCATCAAATTCTCTTTGAAGTGCATTAAGTTGTAAATTTGAATTGTGTGAGTCTCCTTGAAATTCTGTTTTTATAATGTCCCATGCCTCCTTTGTTGTCTTTGCTTTAGAGATCCTCACCAGAATTCTAGCATCAAGGGCACACTGGATCAAATACATGGCCTTGGCATCCTTCTTGAGACTTTCATTAATTCTGGTTGCATCTCTTTCTTCACTGAAGCCTTTTTCTACTAGCTTCCATAGATCTTTTGATCTGAACATAGTCTTCATCATCAATGCCCAAAGATTATAATTTTCACCTTTGAAATAAGGTACATCAATGTCCTTTGTTGAAGAGGAGGAAGACATTCTCAACTAAGAATTTCAATGAGCTGTCTCTGATACCACTGATAGGATCAAGTACGTGTAAATATATGTATTCAATAGAAACACTCAGACACTTAGCTAATTTGACTCTCCAATTGTATTAGAAGAAGAACTGATGAGAATAGCAACTGGAAAAACTGACTTATTTCATTCATTGATGAACTGGGCATTTATACAAACATCTAATGTGCATGCCAGTAAAGCATCACAATTAGCACAACCAGAACATCCACACACTTAGTACAAACATGCATCAAATGACCAGTAAAAGCATAATAAAAGTAATACAAACATTCATATAAGACATATGTAGCAAAAACTAAGCTTGTTACTGCATATTAGTCCAGCTTCACAGTTCTGTCCACTAGGACTTGCATTCGAGGTTCTCCAGGTTGTCCACAGTCGCCTAGTATCTTCAGAGCCCTCTTATCAAACCTTAGACCTCAACAGATGATTGCCAGTATGTTCATATTTCAAATTTTGAAGGTGGAGTCATAGCTAATTTAAAAAGGTAACGTGTGGAGGAGAATTCTCAGACAAATGAGGCCCAATCTATGGACACAGAATTAGTTAATAGTGTAATCTCGGCGGGTACTGCGATGCAGGCCCGCCAAGGGTTATGACGATCTTGAGCTAAAACTATCTTGGGTTGGGCAACCCACAGACAGTTTGTATACTTCTAGACTTGGTCTAAATTAACAAGCCCATGATCATCTTTCTAATGGAAATGATGATTAAATATGAAAAAATGGAGCAAGTTCAAAGGAGATGAGGCATGTATATGGTAAAAGAAGTGGGTCATGGAGGGGGTATAGCTCTTCTTGGTAGGGAATCACAGCTGGTTACTATTCTATCATCTTCTCTGAATTACATAAACACAGAGGTGTATCTAAAGGACCTTTCCACATGGAGATTAACAGAGTTATATGGTTTTCCAGAACGTTCTCGTCCCCATCAATCTTGGGGTATGCTACACTCTCTCTACTATAATCTGTCATCACCTTAGTGTGTCATAGGTGATTTTAATGATATTTTGCAAGTATGTGAAAAGCATAGGGTACACAACGTTCTTCTTGGCTTATTGATGGATTTTATACAACAGTTTCTGATTGTGAATTAACAAACATAGGCATGATTGGTTATCCTTTTACATGGGAAATGGGGAGAGGTTCTAAGAAGTAGATACGAGAAAGGCTGGATAGAGTGTTAGTGAATGGTCAGTGGAGAGCACTCTTTTATGAAGTAAAGGTGAGCAACCTCGTCGCTTTTCATTCCAATCATTTAATTATATTTCTGGAGGCTCAAGTATGGATAGTTACTCAATATCCTAGAAGGTTTGGATTTGAGAATGCATGGCTCCGTGAGGCCTCTTGTGCACAAATTGTGAATTCAGCTTGGAATAATCTGGTATGTGAATATATTTCTGACTATATTCATTCCTGCGCATCCTTCCTTCAGATACGGACTTGGTCTATCAATCAAAATTATACCAAAAGGTTGAAGCTATGCTTGATTCATCTTAACAAATATAGAGGGTTATTTGATGAGTATTCTCAGCAGCAGTTTCTGGCGGCTTCGAAAGGGTATTCTACTGTTATTAGCCAGCAAGAGGACTTTTTGAGGCAAAGAGCTAAGATATTTTGGCTCCAAGCAGGAGATAAGAATTCTAAATACTTCCATACTGCTACAACAGCCCGATAATTGTGAAATTCTTTCTATAAAATGAAGAATGATGAAGAAGTCTGGCATTCTCGGCATTCAAGTTTGGAATCCTTAATTTGTGATTATTTTGCTAATCTTTTTACATCTAGTGTGGGTGTTACAGCTCCTGTCTTGGATTATATTGAACCGAGAGTTAGAGTCACAAAATGATCTCCTGCTTAGTGACTTTACAGTAAAGGATGTTAAGGAAGCTATTTTTCCAATGCATCCAGATAAAAGTCCCAGACTAGATGGACTGAATCCAGCATTTTATCAAAGATTTTGGCCTATTATTGGAGTAGATGTTTCCAGAGCATGTCTTTATTATATCCGTGAGTGCTCACTACCTGTTGGATTGAATGATACATTGATTGTGCTCATTCCCAAAGTTGCTTCACAGTAATTCATGCACCAACTATGACCTATTACTCTTTGTAATGTATTATATAAAATAGTATCTAAAATGCTAGATCTACATATGAATAAGGTACTGCCTCAAATTATATCCCATACTCATAGCACTTTTCTTTCTCAATGGCTCATTTTGGACAATGTTATTATTGCTTATGAGGTTATACATTACATTAAGAGATGCACTCAAGGTAAACATTGGCTAGCTGCACTTAAACTTGACATGAGTAAGGCATATGATCGAGTGGAATGGATGTTCCTTCATCAATTGATGACAAAGTTGGGTTTCCATAGGCGGTGAATCTCATTACTCATGTTATGTGTTGAATCCGTGAGGTATTCTATACTTCATGGGGGTCGAGAGCTTGAACCAATATTCCAGAGCATGGTTTACACCAAGGTGACCCATTATCACCATATATATTTATTCTTTGTGCTGAAGGATTCTCTGCTTTACTGCAGCATAAGGCAAAAAAACAAGGTGTTCTTCATGGGTGCCGAATAGCGCGATGAGTGCATATTGTTTCATACTTGTTTTTCGCATATGTCAGCTACTTATTTTTCTAAGTGAATACTGCGGAGGCTTTGATGTGTTCTCCGCAAGTGCACGGGTCGCACACAAGTAATTTAGTAGTACTTCGTCAAGGATAGGATTGTCGAACCACAGGAGACTGGACTAAAAAAATACTCATTCAACACTAATTTCTAGTGAAGAATAGAATAATTATAAAGGTTACATTTAACTAAAAGAAAGAATAAAGAGATAAAAGAATAGAGAAAAGATAAAGATAGAGGGCAATTGGATTGAGTGTCAACAGTGAGAGAACAATGTCCTGGGATGTTTCTTAAGCACTTAGTGATGCTCATTCACTCTCAAGGTTTACCAGGTACATTCTTAGGTTCTCATGTGTGCTCAAAAGCAATATTGCAACTAAGGCTCTCAAATACGTCGAGTTTTGCAAAGATAACTATGGGTTCAAGGTCATCAAGTTATGTGATTCCCTAAGGTAATGACAACTGTAACAATCTACCATCAAGTTTTATCTAAGCAACTAAGCAATTCAAGCACTTCAAGTTTTGAAATATAATATTTAACACAAGAACCAAAAGAACTCTATAAATCATGAAGAGTACAAGTGTTTAAAGCATGCAAAGTGACAAAGTTCCCACCATGGGGCATCGTGGCCGGCTAGCCCCTTATGGGTGGGTACAACATGGAGGAGATAATACTAGATCTAAAGAAGGAAGACATAACTCCCTTCTCTTTGAGATTTACCTCCAATGTCAAGCTCCGTGTGCTAGCACCACTTCCCATGTGCCTCCAACTCGCTCCTTGATGCCTTAGAAAGTGTGGATAAGCTTGATCTTCGCTCTTATCAATGTCCTCCCGGTGGAAAAGTTAGATCCCCAATAAAAATATAGATAGGAAACCCTAAAAACTTGAGTTAAAAAGAGAAGATTCGGGCTCGACACGGTCTACGCACGAGCGTGTCTAGGCCATGACATGTCGAGGGAAAACTGAGTGAAATGGAGTGTTTATGACTGGAAACTTCAGTGGAAGGGACACGGTCATGTCTTGATCATGCAATGATGTGACAAAATCGCCTTTGGCCTGGGTTTTTCATGGGCATGGAAACGATCGTGTCCTGACCATGTCAGGTTGAGAAGTGCCCTTCTACACAAACTTCTTGCTGGATCAACATCAGGCTGAGAACTTCAGAGGGTATGACACGATCGTGTCCAGCCCGTGTCACGCTTGAGTACATGAACGCCTTTTGAATATTTTTTGGTTTTCTTCCTGATTTCACTCCAAATCATATAACACAAATACCCATAATAGCACTGCTCATGTATAAAAGTAAACTTGAGAACAAGCAAAATGATAAATTTAGGGCATGAAAACATATATACAAAGTGCACTCATCAAATACCCCCACACTAGAGTTGTTGCTTGTCCTCAAGCAACCATCAAACACTCAATAACAAAGTAGATGAGTGCAATGCCTCTGATGTGAGGAAGAAGGGTGATAAAGGTGTTAAACATAGGGAAACATAGGTGTTAGTAAAAACATGAATGCACAAGAAAGACTATACTCTCACTTCTGAAACCTAGTGTGTGTGTGTTTGAAAACCCTAACTTATGTTCCACGTAGTCAACAGAATTTGCAAACAAAACTAAATTCAATGGGTAGTAGCTTCATACACCCTAGAGGTAGCCTTTTCCCGCGGTAGGTCATCAAATGTACATTTATGATGCCCAAAATTTGACAACTCAAGAGCGGCTTTCACTCATCTAAGGTGATAGCTCTTTCTACCATCTTTTTCACAAAACTAAACTTTACACGATTATTGGTATGTCATTCCTAAAAAGGAATCCGACTTTCTAATTTTTATATTTTTTAAACACAAGATGAAATGTTTAACCAAAAGTAGGGTTAGGTGACAAGAGTTTAAGGTTAAGGAGTAAAAAAGTAAGTTGTAATTTCACTACAATGGTTACTAACACACACTTGTCCCCCTAAGTTTAAAAATCACCCAATCACTAATCATAGATCATCATAAACAAAGTACTCATCACCCACACTAGCATGCAACCCTTCCCCATGCTTGAAAATTACATTGTCCTCAATGTAAATAACTAAGGCAATGAAATGAGGAAAATGGTAGGGGAAAAGGGTAAAGCCACTGCCCTGAATGGAGAAACGAGTTGAGTTGCTGACATGTGTTATCCCTCTAAACACGGAGAGTGATAGTGCTGCTCTCACGTGTTGCTAACTCTAAGCAATCACACAATCCCTGAGATACAAATTGGGACACAAGAAAAGCATACATCAGTAGTAAAATAGACATGCAATAACTAGAAAAGTAAACAAACCAAAATGTCAGTACAGTAGGAAATACCTCTTGCTGGCTGAACTACAATGCAAAAAAGGAAAGAAAAACAAACAATAGATACAAAAAGAAACTAAGAAATAGAAGGATCGCTAGATCAAAATGCACCACTCTCAAAACCAGAACAACCATCGGAGGGGGTTGTAAAGGTATCGAATCGCCCAAATCGGCTGTGTCAACACCGCTGTGCCAAGTGGGGCGCATAGGGGAAAATAGGCTCCGGTGATACCCGTACCCCCAAATGCTCAGCGATGCGCACCACGTACGCGCTGCAGCCACTGGAACTCGGTGGATGAACAAAAAATCAGCTCTGAAGTGGCAGGTGATGGGCGTGAAGGTGGCTGAGAAGATGTGGCTGGAGAAAGCTTGGAAGCAGAAGTAGAAGCGGGGACAGCAGTGTCAGTAGCAGGTGGATCAGCTGTCAATGTGACACGATACTCAGTCCCCCAGCGGTCTCAACCCTATGGACTAATCTCATCGAACGAAGCATCTCTAAGGTCATAGGTGCCACACCCCCGACCCACATGTATCCTATCAGTCCCCTGAAGAATGCCCATGTGGCGGAGAAGTCGAGTGATATATGGACCGACGAAGAATACACCAACACACGGAGATGTCCCCTAGTGGGAAATGGACACAGTGACCTCATACCCCAAATGCATATGAAACCCATCAAGTATGCTCAGTAGAAAGTCAAAATCTCACAAGTTGACAACACTAGTGCTGTCACCGCGACCTGTTAGAGTATGACTGAGTAGGAAATGAATGTAACGCAATATAGGCCAGCGGAGTGTGGTGGCCTTGGTGTGACAGGGATCATAGATAGAAGAGGAGCTCAACCTTCGCCAGGCGTTATAAATGGGTCTCCCTTGCTGGTTTGAAAGTAAGCAAGGTGTCATAGGCACGGGTGCACGTAAACTCAGCATGATATAAGCCCAAGTGGATGGAAAACTCGGTAAGGCTCATACGATGTAATCCGCCAAAGGCCTGAAACTGAATGTAATCCACGCGGTGAAACCCGATCGTACCCCGCGATAACTCAAAAGTGGACAACACCTCGAGCGTCAATTGCTCATAGGTGTTGTCAGTGATCTGAAACAATTGTCTCCAGGCCCCAGCACTTAATAATTGCTGCATCTCAGCCTCAAGCCTGATCTCACGCAAGACGTCCCAATCCATTTCTCTCAATTCACTAAAACGTCGATGCGAGAGACGAGCATACCACTCAATATGAGGCTAGGTATGGAATCTAGGTTGAAACTCCTCTCCAGATGATGAGGCATCAGTCTTAGGCCTCTTAGAAGGGCCCGCCCAGGTGATGTTTTTCCTCGGCATTATCTGTAATGAAGAAGTGAAACAATTCAGGTCAAAATATAAAAATTCAAGCCCAACACGGTCGTGCCAGGGGCACAGTGACCGTGTCATGAGAGCCAGAATTTCGAAGACGCGATATTCAGCGGTGACACGACCGTGTCTCAACAAGTAACACGATCGTATCAGCATCAATCATCATCCCAAAGAGGGCCACAATGCATGCCCACCGAGGATTCAACAAACCATGTACCCAAGAGTGTGCCAACACATAAATACGACCTCCACAGGCCACAAATCGCACACCCAAACACTGCCATCACTAAAATTCATTAGAATAAAGTGACAAGTACATACCAAAATTGAAGAGACAATGAAGAAAAAGAGAAACAATAAGTGGGGCAAAACTTTAATGGAGGTTATAGCCGAAGACACCATCTTAAATAGGCCGAATGGGAGAGAAAAAATCAGGCGCTACGGGAGAGAGGTGGTGCGGTGAAAGGTCGCAGCCACCGGTCGTTAGGGTTTTTTTAAAAATGAAACGTCGGAACCCAACGGTCACCCATGCACACCCATGACACGTGCGTGCTAGATCGCGGGGTTAGGGTAAAGAGAAACAGGGGTGACACGATCGTGTAATAGAATATGCCGATCCTACTAAAAATCTCAGAAGAATAATGAAAATTCAAATCAACATTGACACGATCGTGCAAGTAGCACGGAGAACGTGTCTCTCCTTGACAAGATCGTGTCAAGCCTAAGTTTGTCCTGGAAAATTACAAAATGTGCAGCCAATGAAAATCAGTGGCAATCGCACGGGTGTCTCCTTCCTGTGTCGTGCCTAGAATTTTCCAGAACAGAGACTCTTTCTCCAGAGATGAATAGTAAGGACATGGCCCAACATAAAACAATATCAGCAAGAAAATCAAATCGAAGGAATATTGACAAAGATAGAATCATGAGAGAGAGTGGATGACATATAACTGGGAAAAACAGTGACCCAAGACAAAATGAAAGACAAAAATGATCAAACAACTACAAAGCACAAAACTTGGGTTGCCTCCCAAGGAGCGCTTGTTTAACATCACTAGCTTGATGTACTTGTTTCGCGTTTATAGAGGCTGGTGAAATCGACACCTCTCTTGGCCACCTAAGATACAAATGCTCTGGAGATCCGCTTCCCTGGTAGTTTTGCACTTTTTGTTGGCCACCAAGTCCAAACTCTGGGCTTCCTCTGTTGCCCCTTCAAGTTCATCTTCATCAAAGGGAAGATCCTCCAACAGATCAGTAAGTTCATCCTTCATGAAGGTCTCCTGCACAAAGTCAGAAACAACCTCATCAACAACATCAACACAATAACAAGATTCATCGAAGTCCATGGTGTGTCTAATGGAGTAGTGAAGTTTGAACGTAGTTTCTTCATCACCAACTCAAAGTGTCATTCGGCCATCTTTGACATCAATAAGGGCTTTGGACATCGCCAAGAATGGTCATCCCTGTATAAACAACACTTTAACCTTGTCATCAACATCCAAGATGACGAAATCCACTATAAATATTAATTTTTCCACCTTCACTAAAACATCTTCAATTATGCCCCTTGGTTGTATGATAGATCGGTCTGCTAGTTGTAAGGTTATGTTTGTGGGTTTTGGCTCCCGGAGCCCCAAATTTTGAAAAATTCTGTACGAGATCAGATTAATACTTGCTCCAAGGTTGGAAAAAGCCTTCTCATCAACCAAACCCCCAATTGTGCATGGAACGATGAGGCCCCCTCAATCCTTCTCCTTCTTGGGGAGTTTGTTACATAGCAAAGCAGAACACTCCTCACCGAGTGTCATAGAAGACACGTCCTTCAACCTCCTTTTGTTGGTGAGCAGTTCCTTCAGGAATTTAGCATACCTCGGCATTTGAGCAAGAGCTTCTACGAATGGGACATTAATTTGTAAAGTCTTAAACATGTCGAGGAATTTTTTGCACTGCTGATCTTGTTGGTCTTTCCTTGCCATGGCAGGGAATGGAAGTTTTTGTTGATACACCGGAATTGAAGTTATATCCTTTGTAGGGTTGTTCATGTTAGTGGTCACAATGGGTTCAGCAACTTCTGGTTCAGGCTCCTTCTCGATAGGGTTTTGGAGCTGCCTCCCACATCTTAAAGTTACACCCTTTTAAGGATTCTTTCGGGTTAGCCATAGTGTTGCTCGGGAGGATCCCCGGTAGTCTCTTTTCCAGTAACTTGGATATTTTAACTACTTGATGCTCCAAGTCCCTCACAATTGCATTGGTGTTTCTAATCATCTCTTCATGACCGGCGAATTAAGTCTTAGTACTCTTGATGAATTGGGTCATTAAACTGGTGAAATCATTAGAAGACTTTGAAAAGGATGAAGGCTATGATTGTTGTGCAACCTGCTATGGAGGCTTGTATTACTGCTGCTGCCTGGATCAACTGACCCTGTCCCTGCTGGCTCCAAGAAAAATTTGGATGATTCCTCCATCCAGCATTGTATGTGTTGCTAAATGAATTGTTCTAATAACGACGATTCTGACCAAGAAAATCCACTTGCTCAATCTGTTCAGCACTTGCATCAATAAAGGAGGAAAAACATGGATTACATGAGTGGCCGGAATTATCATGAATGGGTCCTGAGCTTGAGGACAGAGATTTCATGTCGTCCAACCTCTTTGTTATTGCTTCAACATGTGCTGCGAGTGGCGATGATATCAACTTGATAGATACCGGCGGACTTCACTTGTTTGTTTCTCTCCGAACTCCATTGATACCCATTGTTTGCCATCTCTTCAATCATTTTTTGTGCATCACCAGGTTGCTTGTTACACAATAAACCTTCGGCGGCCGCATCATGCATCTGTTTGGTGGAAGTATTCAACCTATTATAGAAGATTTAGATTTGCATCCATTCAACAATTCTGTGCTGAGGCATTTCCTTAGCATCTCCTTATACCTCTCCCAAGTATCGTATAATAATTCGGACTCCAATCGACGAAAAGAAGAGATATCACTTCTGAGTTTGGTGATCTTGGCGGGAGGAAAGTATAGAGTAACAAACACCTCGAAAGTTTGCTTCCATGTAGTGAGAGACCCAGGTAGCAAGGAATTTAACCACTGCTTGGCCCTTCCTCGCAATGTGAATCGAAAGAGTCTTAGACAAATTGCCTCCTCAAAAACATTGCTCGCCTTATAAGTGTCATAGATTTCCAAGAAATTTCTAAGATGCTCAAATGGATCTTCGTCCTGAAATTTGTCGAATTGACACATCTGTTGCACCAATTGAATGAAATTCGGCTTCAACTCGAAGTTGTTTGTGGCAACAGGAGGACGAACAATACTTGAACCGACCTTCTCAAGATTTGGCCATGCAAAATCTGAGATACTCTGTGGTTGATTATCGGCCATTTCGTCGCCCTGACCCACTTCCACACTTATCTCAACTGATCCTGTCTCGCTCAAATTCATCTGAAGAATTCTTCTTCTGAAAGTTCTTTCTACTTCTAGATCAGGATTAGCTAGTGGGGTAGATGTGCTACCACGGGTCATGCAAGTGTACCTACATGAATAAAATAGAACAATGTAAGCTCAAAGAAACTTGAAGTATAGCGATGCAAATGAAAATACAATAAAGAGCACGAAGGGGAGAAAAATGTATGCAAATATGCACAATATGAAAAAACTAGAAAACAAGATTATAAGATTTCTTAATAGTTGCCAGTCCCCGGCAACGGCCCCAAAAACTTGATGTGTTCTCCGCAAGTGCACAGGTCGCACACAAATACTATAGTGGTACCCCGTCAGGGGTAGGATTGTCGAACCACAAGGACTGGACTAAAAATACTCACTCAACACTGATCTCTAGTAAAGAATAGAATGGTGATAAGGTTACTTTAAACTAAAAGAAAGAATAAATAGATAAAAGAAAAGAGGAAAGATGAAGATAAAGGGCAATTGGATTGATTGTCAACAGTGAGAGAACAATGCCCCGGGATATTTCTAAAGCACTTAGTGATGCTCACTCGCTCTCATGGTTTACCAGGTACATTTTCAGGCTCTAGTGTGTGCTCAAAAGTAATATTGCAGCTAAAGCTCTCAAATACGTCGAGTTTTGCAAAGATAACTATGGGTTCAAGCTCACCAAGTTATGTCATTCCCTAAGGCAATGACAAGCTGTGACAATACACCATCAAGTTTTATCTAAGCAAACTACGTAATTCAAGCACTTCAAGTTTTGCAATACAAGATTTAACACAAGAACCAAAAGAACTCCGTAAATCATGAAGAGTACAAGTGTTTAAAGCATGCAAAGTGACAAAGTTCCCACCAAGGGCACCATGGCCGGCTAGCCCATCATGGGTGGGTACAACATGGAGGAGATAACACTAGATCTAAAGAAAGAAGACATAACTCCCTTCTCTTTGATATTTTCCTCCAATGTCAAGCTCCGTGTGCTAGCTCCACTTTCCTTGTGCTAGTACCACTTCCCTTGTGCCTCCAACTCGCTCCTTGATACCTTAGAAAGTGTGGATAAGCTTGATTTTCGCTCTCATCAATGTCCTCCCGGTGCAGAAGTAGATCCCCGAACAAAAGATAGAGAGGAAACCCTAAAAACTGGAGTTAAAAAGAGAAGATTCGTAATCGACATGGTATGCACATGAGCATGTCCAGACTATGTCATGTCGAGGGAAAACTAAGTGAAATAGAGTGTCTTTGCCTGAAAATTTCAGATTCTGTCTTGTTTACTGTCACTCATATTTAGATCAAGAACATCATCTAAAAATAAATAAATAAATAATAATAAAAAGAAAAATAAGAAAGGAAAAAAGATAAAATAATAAAAAATATACGATGAACAGGTGCTCCGTCAATTTGTGTCTTTTCTGAAGATTGCCTTCACTTTGTTGGGGAAGAGGCATCTAGTGTAGAAGATCCAACATAGCTTTTTCCTATTTGGAAATCCACGATTATCCCATTTTCTTTGTGGAAGAGAGGCTTCTCTTTCAATCAGAGCTTTATCCTTAGGGATTTGAGGAGAAGTGTCTTGTTCATTAAGATGATCATAGATGGTCTTCAAGGTTGTGTGTAGTTGGGTCGACCAATGGTGAATATAAGTATAAAGGGTACCCTTCACCTCATGAGATGGGATGTAAAATTTTGATCTTGACTATCTTCGCACAAAGTGGTGCCAAAAACCCACCAAGAGGCCAATGTCTTGAGGATACTTTGACACTTGAATGTCTTTTGGAAACCATCGATTGTAACCAAATTGCCGAGCAAATCGATGTGGCCTTGTTGGGTGAAGATATCTTTGTTGGAGTGTAAAGGAAGTATACTCTGATGAAGGGCCATAAAATATTCTGATTGAATTGTGTTGAACATGTTGTTGTCACTGGGTTCTTTATAGACTTCATACCAACCTTCAATCTTAAATTCATCACAAATGAATTAGTTCCATTTGAGACGTCCATCATTTCTTAACATACTCTGAGCCCTTTTAGGATTGAAGGTTCTTGCCCCTACAATAGATATGTAGGTCATATTGGGAATTACTTGCAATCCATTTATATTTTTGATGCTATCACTTGGTACCATACAACGGGCATAAGTTCCTGGAAAGTGAGATTTGATCCAACCATGAAATTAGTAACACAGGAAAGGAATAGATTTACTGTATGACCCTTTATGCTGTGAAGCTATGATATCTAGGTTGGTGCAAATACATGCTAACACAACAAGGGCTAGAGATAGTTTTGTTCCTTTAGCTAATTTGGTCTCCTTTATGAATGCTTCATGATGAATGAAAGGGCTTCTATAAGGCATGAAGAAATGACAAAGCTATACGGATAGGAAAGTAGCCACTCTGTACTCTTTTCAGGCTTGAGGAGCAGGATGGGCATCGTCATCTGCAAGTTTCCTTTTCCTGTGTGAATCCTTGAAGAAAAAGTCTGCCCACTAAGTATAACTAATTCTACCAGCTTTTATTGAAGCAAAATACCTAATCCATTGGTAGATATCAAACAAGTCTTTCAAAATAGAAGGATAAGTTTCTTTGTAGTAGAGCATTTTGTTTAGAGGAAAATACTCTTCACAGAACTCTCCAATAATTGGTAATTCTCCGATGCACCTGAGTTCCCATAGAGAGATTATGATCTTTATGAAAGGAGTCACAAACAAGTGTTGGTCCTCAAACACCATGTTTCAATAATTCCTTACAAAATAGATGGGTCAAATCCGTATGAATCTGTTAATATTGCAATGACACCAAGAATGCCTGCCTTTTTGAGTGTTTCAAATGATTTCCTTATGAATTCAAAAGCCTATTTTCTATAGTTCATTGGGTAGGGTGTATAGTAATGGAAAGGGGTCTTCCCAATCCATATGATCGTTTTGGGGTCAGATTTCACCTGACAGTTAAGTGTATCCAAATTAAGATCCGGTGGAGTGGATTTGCAATGTTTTAGTAGTATAACTTCTTGCATCTTTCCCTTGCTAAAAATAATTGGATGTTAATTCACCAGTGTTACGAAAGGCGATTGGTATATAGGTCCACTCGTTGAAAACCGCTTTCTAAATATCAAATTGGCTTTTCCTGAGTTTTTGGAATTAGTGGGTTAATATCTTGGAATTGATACCCCATCTGGAGCTTTATCTTGATCATCATATGGATTGTAGAGAGGTTCTACTAGTTTGCATTTTGTGGGGGGAGCCATTGGAAAAGCTAAAAAAACAATAATGAAAAAATTATTAAACAAAAAAAAACCACAAAAAAATAGCGGTTGCGAAAATTGAAGGCGACATGCATGAAAGATTAAAAAAAGAAAAAAAAACATAAAATAAAAAGGTGATGGTGTTCAAGATGCTATAAATAAAAAAGTGATAAAAGAGAAACCAGGGTTTGTGGTGTTGCAAAATATATTCATATAAATCTCCCAAATAAAAATTTGAGGAGTTAATTGCTATAAAATAATGACCAAAGTTCATGGGAGGAGGAAACAATAAACGAAAGAGCTAGATTAGTACCTTGAGGTAGTTGGGATGAGACTTTAAGGTTTGAGAGTACTCATAGCTTCCTCTATTCACTAGGATGCTTGAGGAAACTATGAGAGGGGTAATTTGTTTATATATAAAAATAAAATTTTAATATTAATAAAAGTTCAATCTTATTATTACTCAGATTTAAAAAGATTAAAAAAATTAAATCTAAATTTTAATAAGATTTTGTTTTTTATTTTGATAAGATACAGATATATGTATATATATAACTGATGGAGATCAAAGGGGATAATGATTCTGGGGAAAAAATTAAATTAAATAATATATATATATATATATATATATATAAGACAGGTGCAAGATAAGATAAGGATGAAAACAAAAGTAATTCAAGTTTTTGAATAAAAAAGTCTCAGATATCGAGAACAAAAAAAAGGGAATATTGGGAAGTCATTTTCTCGTGGTAGAAGATCATAGGATAAAAAAGGGGGGAGAGAAGAAACATAGCTAGTGTAGGTATTGAAGAACGAGGTCTACTACTGTTGTTAAGACAATGAGGTGAAGGATTGGCCAGATATTGCCATTGTTGGTGAATAAAGGCAAGAGAGTACAAAAAGAAATTCAAGGAGATAGATGCTCTCATGAAAGCTTCAGACATATATATATATTGCAGTTCCTTATGATACCATACAAAAATGTCTGGCCTTTTTTTTGCAAGAAAAAAATCCTCATAACCCATGCTCATTAGCCCTTTATCCCATGTGCATCTCTATCATAGAGTGACCCACCCCTTTCAATTGTTTTATTAAGAAGCATGCCTGCGTGCTTTTCGTTTTGTCTCTGTCTCTGTCTCTCTGTCTCTCTCTTTGTCTCTGTCCCTCTCTTTCTCTATATATCTATCTATCTATCTATCTATCTATCTATCTATCTCCCTTTCTCGCCAACTCCATCGACTTCTAGGGTTACGACGATGATCCAGCTTCTTTTCACACTGCTCTCCTTGAAGGTGGTGGTGGTGTTCTTACTGCACTTCAAGACATTGTTCGAAAGCTTGATGTCTTTGGTCTTGATCGGGTGAAGCGTGGATGAGGACCAGTTATGGCCAAGACCGCCGCTTGTACCACCTTCATCGCATGGGGTTCTAGTGTCTATAGTAAGTCAAAGATCCGAAGCGATCATTGAAGATCGTGTTACTTACGCCTACTGATCAAGTCTTCATGAGCTACCATGCCTATTTCTTGCACTTATAATCAACCATTTGCACCATTATATTAGAGATCTAAGTGGACTACAAAATAGCGTAGCGGCTCTGACAGAATAGACTTAGGTATTAGAAGAATAAAAAAAGGGAGTTTAGAGGAGAGCAAAGCAAAAGAAAAGCAACTCTCAGAATTTTACGATATAGTAAAAAGACTAGAACTTGACTCAGGATCAAGATTAAATGAGGCAAGGGTAGCAGAAGTAAATGTCTTTGTTTTGAAAAGACAATCTGAAGATTTTCTTCTTCAGTACGTCCATATACTGTAAGAAATTTAGAACCTTCAAAGCCAGTTTGGAATCAATTGAATGTCTTTTATCACATACTGATAACAAGAAACGCAGTTGACTGCATTCTTGCCCTTCTCGATCCATAATGTGTTATAATGCACTCGACCTTGCTAATGCAATTAGTTGTTACTTTGTAGATATATTAATAAGGGTGTTTTTTTCTCTGGCAAAAAAAAATGTTGTTGTTGTGTTGGGGGAGGAGGGGGGAGGGTTCTTAGTAAGAGAAAAAAAAGAGAAAAAACGTTTGGGTAAAAAAATGAATGAAATGAAAAATTTATGACATTCATTTGCTTGCTAAGGGCATTTGTGTAATTTTCTAAGTTAAAAGACCGTTTGAACTTACTTTGAGGTCATGAACCCTCTTAGAAGTCAGAGAATTTCTAATGCTCACTTTGAGGGTCATAGACTCTTATCGGAGTGGGAAATTTTCTTAAACTCACTTTGAGGTCATAGATACTCTTAGGAGTGATGGAGAAATTTCGAAGTTGAAGACTTTTCAGAACTTAATTTAAGGTTGTGAACTCTCTTAGGAGTAAGAAAATATTTCTAATGTGCACTTTGAGGTCATAGATTCTCATTAGAGTGTGAAATTTTCTTAAACTCGCTTTAAGGTCATAGATACTCTAAGGAGTGATGGAGAAATTTTAAAGATGAAGGCCTTTCTGAACTTAATTTGAGGTTGTGAACCCTCTTTGGAGTAAGAGGATTTCCAATAATCACTTTGAGGGCATAGACTCTCTTTGGAGTGGGAAAGATTCATAAACTCACTTTGAGGTCATAAAGTCTCCTTTGGGTTGGAAAATAAAATTCTAAAACTTATTTTGAGGTCATGGACATGGAGTACTGAGAAATTATGAAATTGTAAAACCCAGTTTGAGGTTTTGGCACTTGTAGGGGTTATAAAAATTAAATCCATTATTATGCCTTCCAATTATCAGAAATCAATATAAAAGCATTTAAAAAAAATCAAAGCCAAAGCAATCAAGATTTATGATGTGATCGAGAGAGAGTCAAGAGTTAAAAAAAAAATCAAATGAATCAATAATTGAACTCAACAGTCATAAAATATCAGAAGTGAAAGATTCAAAGAGTTTCACAAGTCAAGATTTGAAGGAAGCTTACAAGGCACGAAAGCTGAAGCTTTTGAAAAGTATAAATCATGTAAAATTAAGTTTGTGATTCATCAACATAGAGAATCCACAACTCGAAATCCAAATCAAATTAAAGATTCAAACTCAAATATCCAAGATACAAGTTTCCAAATGAATTAACACATGAACACAATAGCCTGAAGGCATAAAAAATTAATGGGTTGAAGAGTTCACAAGTTGCAAAAACATTTCACAAGCATGAAAGCAGAAGCATGTGAAAAATCAAATCATGTAAAATCAACTTTGTGATCCATCAACATGGAGATTCCACAACTCAAAATCCAAATCAAATCCAAGATGCAAAATCAAGTGTCCAAGATACCTATTTTAAAGGAATCAACAAATGAGCTCAACAACCTCAAGCAACAAGAGTTAAAGGGTTGAAGAATTTACAAGTTGCAAAAAAGTTTAACAGGGCATGAAATGGTGGAGTTTTTTTTTTGTGAAGAATTATTAAGTTGATGATTCTCAAAATGTGGAGGATTTATAACTTGAAGCCTAAATCATGTTTGAGATGCAAATTTCAAAATTTGATGAAGACCAAAAGTCCACAAAAGTCAAAGCCTGCTTTTCTGTGAAATAGTCAGAATGAGATGAAATGCTACGATCATTGTTCACATTGGTAGATAAATCTAAGTTCCGTAAAGATAAAAGGCAATAATTAAAGTAGGGACAAGATGATTAAATTTCAAACCCCTTGTAATTTCAATAACGTCTATGAATTTGTGTTTATTGAAATAAATGGAAATCGATTGTTTCGACTTTTTGGTTCATAATTATTTCTTAAACCAAGGTTCCCTGTGATAGTGTCCAGGGTAATTAACATTAGTGTCTGCCTCTAGTGGAAGCTGGAAACCCACAATCCCTTGAAGTCTAAAAAAAATTAAAATTTGATTATTGATCTGTCATTTTTAACTGGTCGATCCTAATTAAAGGCTTGGTAAAAGTAAAGGTCCCCATAACAATAATAACAACAACAACAACAACAACAACAACAACAACAACAACAACAACAACAACAACAACAACAATAACAACTAATAATAATAATAATAATAATAAAGGCAATAGTCTTTATTTATTACTTTTCATACACTATACATGCATCTGTATTATATGGTATATCAAATTCTTATTTTTTATTTAACATAACGTAGCATATCTTTTATCATAATATATTATATAGATAGTATATATACACATATACATATACAACATACACATTTTCACATTTTTCATGTAACTAAATTAAATGTCATTTCATAAGTTTGGGAAATAGTATAAAATCATAAGTTATAGTCTAGAATAGATAAATACAAAGGTTTTCCAAAATCATCATCAATGTCCAAATTTGCTACATCACTATCTCCATCGTTTCTCTAATTTAACTCTTCATCAAGTTTTTCCTCATTATCATTTTTGACATCTTGAATTTCCTCTTGTATTTTGATCTCTTTTCTTCTTGTTTGCTTGCATTTATATGTTTATAGGACCTAAAAATAAAAATGGTAAGTTTTTCATATTGAACAATTATATTAAACTATTAATTTATAAAATATTATATAGTTAGAATATACATATTGACCTCTTTTCACATTTCTTGAAACCACTTTTGAAAATCATTCATGAAACATCCATCTATATTGTATCTTGAGATAAGCAAAGGGTTTTCTATTATCCATTTCATCATCTGATTCCATGTCTAATAATGAGATAGGATCATATGTATCACTATTCTCTTGTCTTTTTGCTTGTCTCAATTGCAAATTGATATTGTAGTGAATAAAAACAAGTGCATTCAAATGTTGTTGCTCCAAATGATTTATTTTCTTGGAATGTACATGTTCAAAAGTACTCCAATTTCTCACATCCTGTAGCACTACATGTGAGGCTTAATACTCTAATGGCAAGAGTTTGAAGCTACATATATTAGTCACAAAATAAGTACTTTTCCAAATTTATAATTATATAAATATGTGATGTCTTATAAGTAAGAATAAAGACAAAAATAAATTAAAATGATATCTGGATGTTTTTTTTATCTCTTGTTACAATCGCCTTATCCATTCTAAATGTTTCCTCATCCTTTTTAAATTTTTCAAGTTTGCCTATCTATATTCAACCATGTTGGAACATCTGGATACATCCTCTCAATAGTTTGGATTAAGATAGTATGCGACTGTGTGCAAAGGAATATGGAGTTGCAACAACCACCTTTCACCAATTATCTCCCATATTCTTTTATACCTTGAGTTCGCATCATCAAAATTTTTTGCTATTTTTTCTTTTGCTCTATCCATAGCCTCAAAGATGTATCCCATTGAAGGCCTAGAATCTCCATCAACAAGTCTCAAATATTTCACTAATGGTATAACACTTTTCAAGCATCACCAACAACTAGATTTCCACCTTCCTACCATCATTTATGCAAATGGGCTATTTAACAATTCTTCAGAAACAAACATACTTCTCAATGCCTTTTTCATCTCAAGCATGACTCAAAGCAAGATAGGAAGTAGCAAATCTTGTCACCCTAGCCCGAATTAAATCATAGCCATTAGCAAACTTTCTAATCATACTTTCTCAATAATGTATGTCAATAGATAAAAGTGATAATTTACTTAGCCTTAGAGAGGGTATTAGCATGCATAAGCAATTGTCCAATATCTTCTAACATCAAATCAATACAATGTGCAGCACTTGGAGACCAAAAAAGTTTTTTTTTCCTTTTTTTCCATTACCTTCTCACTTGCTAAAACATAAGCTAAATGCATTATCTGTCACAACTTGTACCACATAGCCTTGTCCAATTTTTTTCAACCAATCAGTCAAGCAATTCAAACATATTTTCACCACAATGAGATATACTTGATGTATCAATAGATTTTAGAAAAACAGTTCCACTAGGGTTATTCATTAAAAATTTAGTGATATAATGCCTCTTCCATCAGTCCGACCAACAGACATCAATGTGCAACCCCTTTTTCCCATTCATTCTTATATTTTTCATGCAAGTCCTTTACATTCTCTACTTCCTTTTTTAAGTAAGTAACCCTTACTTCATGATAGCTAGGAGGCTTCAATCCTTGTCCATATTCACCAATGTACTTAATCATCTTCTTAAACAATGAACTTTTCATCACATGAAGTTGTCATAAAAAAATCTACATATATCTCTACATACTGTCTCACGATGTTTTAGCATTGCATTCAATGTGGTTTGTTTTTTACTCCCTCCTCTTGCAAATGTTAGGTCTAAAGTTCCTCTCATAATACTTATGCTGCTATCGGGAATTTAATCATAATTTTCTTCAAAAAAATCATCAGCCCCCTCATCTCCAATGTTTTTCTTTTTTTCTAAATCTTTAGGTATCCCTTGAAATAAGTTACAACTTCTTCAGGATTTTTATTACAAGCTGACACATTTGTGTGAGTCCTTCCTAAATGATGTTTCGTGAGAGCTGTAGATGTCCTATAAAATTACCAAAATACCCTTCTCTTACACTAAAATTTCAAGGGCTAGAGCCTGTTCCTTTGGAGATCGTGACGTCACCAGTGTTCCTCGTGCTGATTTAATGCTCGACACCGACTTCTTGATTGAACAAATCCATCGTTAATCTTATGGAAGACTAGTTTGTCGGCCATTCCTTGGCCTCTTTTGTGTGGGTGAGGGTTTTGTGTGTGGGTGATGGGTATGTACATACATAAAATATGAGAGTATGTATGTATAAAAGTATGTATGAGAGTATGTATAAGTGTCTTACCATCTTAGGAGGTTATTTATTAAGTTTCAAACCCTATACTCTAGGTTAGGGTTACTAGGTTTTGATTAATGAGTCATTGTAATATAAAATAATGTATTAGTCAAAATCTACTCCAAGGTAGGATGACTTTGTGACATAGCTTGTCACATGCAACATAGTATTCTCTCCTCCTATAAAAGGAGACCCCTTGTAACCATTGGAGGCATGGATGAAAGAGATAATTATTGCTACAAAAATGAGAGTATAATAAATATTACTTCTTCCTACTATTAACAACTTTCGTAATTTTTTTTTTACTCAAACTTAAAGAATTCTTACAGGTTGTTGGAGACTTTCAAATTTTTATGATAAGGGCCTCTCTTTCTTCTCCAATATACTTTTGAATATCAAGTTTTAAGATTATTTCCAATTACACAAAAAAAAAAGAACACACTCTTAGTTTTCTTTTTAGCCTTTACTTCATTAAATCTTAATTCCCATTATCTTGATATAAGATCAGCAGTATTTTAGTAGATAATATTAGAAGGTTTAATCTCTTATAATTGAATACCATTCTACTTTTTCCTCGGGTGATTTCACTATGTTTATTAACTATGAATGCTCTAGTTCTATGTGGACTTTGAGTTTTAGTAATTAATTTTAACTCTTCTAACTCTTTTATATGTTTTTTAAATTCTTCTTGTTCATAGGGAGTTACTTTAATTATAGGGCATGCTAACCTTAAGTCAGAATTTATGATTTCTTTACAAGTAATATTAACTCTACTAATATTTTTAACAGGGTTTTCTCCTATAGTTCCATCAATTTTCAATTTTTCTATTAAGGGTTCTAATTTTTTCTTTATCAGATCATTTACTATTTCCAAATTGATTTCTTTATATTTTTCTACTTCTTATGGAATTATTTCTTCCATAAGATATTTCGCATTAAAAAAATTAGTTCATTTAGACGTTGACCACGGATATAAAGATATCTAAGCTAGTGTTATAGTTGATTTTTACTTGGTGTTTGGTTACTAGAGGGCTTGATTGTGAGCAAAACCGGTCTTAGAGAAAATGAGACCTAGGCAAAATCATAATAACTAATTTTTAATTAATTTAATCAAATAATAAATTATGGGCTAAAAATAAAAAATATTATCAATAAATTAAATAAAATAAATTTTAGAGTCTAAAAAATAGTTAAAATTTTTTAAAATTATAATTATGATCATCATCGATACTAAATAAAAAGTTTAAATATAATTTTTAAAAAAATCAAAGGCCATAGAAATTTGTGGGCCTATGCGTTATAGTTTAAAAACAATTAAAATTTTCAACATAATTATATGGATAGGATGATAGTAAATAAAATTTTAAAATATAATTTAAAAAAATGAATTGTGAGGCCCCTAAAAATTACAGGCTTTCAGGCCTTGTTTCACTTGAAAAAAATTAAAATTTTTAATATGATAATTATATAGATAGGTTGTGTTTATTCAAAATTTATCTTAGGCATTATATTTGATTGAATTCTTTTAAGTTCACTCAATTCAACCATGATTGAGATTATGTTTAAAAGGGAAATTAATATTTTAGTGAGGTTTTGAAGAAATAAAGCGGAAATCATTGAACCATGTTAGTTTTGGCCAATTACATTTGAAATCATTTCCCAAATTTTCTCATGGATCATGAAATTTATACATCTAATTAATAAAATTTCATGATTGAATTCCTATTATAGCTAAACTATGGTAGGGTTTAGGAGTGTGCCAAATTGAGGTTCTTGAGATTCCGTTGTTGTAGCTCTTTGCTGAATAAGTTCAAATATAATTGAATTTTTTTAACTATTGCTGCAACACGAGTGGTAGTATGAATAACTTTCATAGGGAAGGTCAACAATTTGGCTCTCTTTCAAAGCATGATTAAGGATTTGTGGTGTATATGTGAGATGACTTGTCTACATTATCAAATAAAAAAAATAATAATTATAAATTATAAATTATAAATTATAAATATTTCATCTCTTATACATAAAGAACAAATTTGATATATTTCTTTAACCATTGAATAACTCTTAAAACACATTATGGACCTTGAAGAATCCATTTATTTATTGACTTTGTTAGTATTTATTAGATATTTTCAAATTTTCATTATAATTAATTAGAAACTAGAACCCTTAGGGGTTCATGAAAAGATGTGTACCCTAACCGTGCTTGAGATGAGCTTGTCTTCACTCCCTCATTCTTTATCTCTTGCCTGGCTTTTTCTTTCTTCGTTTTTATCTAATTAAATTTTATTAATTCTACAGAATCTTAAGTTTATGAATTTTATTAATTCTACAGAATCTTAAGTTTATGTTTATATTTTATGTGAATTGGTTCAAGACAGAGGTGCACTATTGCAGAGAAAAGCAACTTCAGAGGAGAAGGAGGGAGGAAGAAGAAGAAGAAGAAGGGAGGAGATAGAGTCTGGCAAAAAGATTCCTACTTTTCTTTCATTCATTACCCTTTATAATGGGACCATTACAATCATTTGAAACAAACTGACCATTCATGGAATTGTAACAAACACCACGTGTGTCAGGATAATGGTCTGACTCTATAACAACCTCTCTAACAACCTAGATATATTTGATTACATAATCATATCATACATTACAAATTCATATGGCTAATTATCATAGTTATCAATTATCTTGAGAAGGGCTCACTCTTTGGAGACAAATGTAGTTGTCAATGTATTTGGACACCTTAATGATGTGTCATGACTTTTTTATTAAATGATGAACCCACTTAATTGATTGAGTTTGAGGGTGGTCGGACGAGGAAATGTAATTGTAGATTGGGAATTGAGAGCCATGAAACCTACTTTGCTTCTTCAATTAATTTCTATTAATGGAATAAGATGATACTATACGGACATAGTATTTATTAACTTCATAATGAAATTTATAAAAATTATCATAAAAATTAATGAAGTTGGGTGGCTGGTTCACTAAAAGATGTTTTTAGTTCATTTGCTTGGAATAAAGCATGTTTTAATACTATTATTTTATTTATTTCTAATTTTTATCAAATTTATTTCTATGTCAATGGTAGGGACTAGACAAGATGATCATGTTGAATCATAAACATTAAATGCTAATCTTAATCTCCACAACTATATATATATATACGTGATGATCATGTGTTAATTTACATAAAATCTCACATAAACATAAATATAAGATTCTATATAATTAATTAAATTTTTGTTAAATAAAAAAAGAAAAAAAAAAGCCAGGTTTGAACAAGAAATAAAGAATGAGGGAGTGAAGCCAAGTTCATCTCAAGCACGGTTATGGTACACATCTGAGCATGAACCCCTAAGAGTGCTAGTCTCCAATTAATTATAATGTAAATTTAAAAATATGTAATAAATACTAACAAAGTAAACAAACAAATGGATTTGTCAGTTTAAGGTCCATAATGTGTTTTTAAGAGTTTCTCAATGGCTAAAGAAATAAATCAAATTTGTTCTTTATGCATAAGAGATAAAAGGTTTAGAATTTTTATTTTTCATTTTTTAAGTATTATTATTTTTCATTTGATTATGTAGACATGTCACCTCGCATATACACCCCAAATCCTTAATCATACTTTGAAAGTGAGTCGAATTGTTGACCTTCCTTATGAGAGTTATTCATACCACCACTCGTATTGCAAGAATATTTCAAAAAATAAATTCAATTATATTCAAACTTATTCAGCAAAGAGCTACAACGACAGAATCTCAAGAACCTCAATTTGGCAGACTACTAAACCCTACCTTGGTTTAGCTATAATAGGAATTCTATCATGAATTTTCTTAATTAGATGTATAAATTTCATGATCCACTGAGAAGATTTGGGAAATGATTTGAAATTTAATTGGCCCAAACTAACATGGTTCAATGATTTCTGCTTTCTCTCTTCAAAAACTCATTAAAAGATTAATTTTCCTTTTTAAACATAATTTCAATCACGATTTTAGGATGAATTGCATCAACTTAAAGAATTCAATCAAATATAATGGCTAAGATAAATTTTAGAAAAACATAGATTTTTAAGATATATAAGCAACCTAGGGTAGGCCCTAAGCATAGGCAACCAAGGCCTATGCCTAGGCCCCGAGATTTAAGAGTGCCCCATAATTAATATATATATTTTTTAAAAAATTATATTTAATATTTTCATTTAGTATTAGCCTATTCATATAATAATCATATTGAAGATTTTATTTTTTTCAGTTATAAAATGTGTAACAAATTTGAGCTATGAACCCATAATTTTCCAGGGCCTCACAATTCATTTTTTAAATTATATTTTAATTTTTATTTACTATCATCCTATAATCCTATCTATATAATTATTTTTTAAATTTAAAATTTTTCTGAACTAGAACACTTAATTTATTATAATATCAATGCAAAACAAATTTGCTTATAATAGGGCCCCACAATGTTTTACTGTCTCACAATTCATATTTTCTTTTTTAACAATTTATATTTATTATCATCCTATAATCCTATCCAAATAATTATCTTGAAAATTTTAATTGTTTTTAAATTATCACACTTATAATAGGGGCCCACAAATTTCTAGGGCCTCACAATTGATGTTCTCTTTTTAAAAAAAAATATATATATATTGATACATTTTATTTACTATCATATGATCCTATCCGTATAATTATAATTTAAAAACTTTTAATTATTTTTTAAAACTCTAAAATTGATCTTATTTAATATATTGATTTATGATAATATTTTTTATTTTTAATATATGATTTATTATTTGATAAAAGTAATTAAAAAATATTTATTATGGCTTTTCCTAGGCCCACATTTCTCTAAGATCGGCCCGGATTCTATAAAGAATTCCAGCTCTTGATTGCCGCCTTAAGATTAATTTTCTTCTTTTTTTTTTTTTGTTTCTGGGTGTGAAAAGTTGATTTAGGATTATTTGATAGTTGTTTGTATTTATTTAGTATAACAAATTGGAATACAAAAGCTCATGTATTGGTTCTTTTTCATGATCTAATTTAAATATTAGTTTCTTTATGATATGGAGTCTAACATTGGGTATGTATAGAATGAAAACTTGCATTGAACATAGTTACCTGTCTGTATAGGAATCAAGAATAATGTATGTACTGGTGATCCTGCTGTAGAGAATTTAAAGGTTTGTTGACACAAGTTGTTCTTCTTAAGGAAACCAAGGCAATAGTGCCAACATCACCTAGTGTATTTAATGTACACAAATGTTGTTTCTTTAGCTTATGATTTTGTAATGCAAAACCATATGTTGTTGTTTATTTTGTAGTGGGTGAAAGTTTATTATCCTATGAAGCTTGGAACATTGTATTGGTGTTTGTAAGATATAATCTTGCGTTGGTATTATTCTCCCATGAATGAATGTCTTTTTGTATTTGCATGCATAATTTTTACGAGTTTTGTTGGATGGATGAACACTACACCAAAGAAGAGGTTTTGAGGCGGTGTTTCAAGCCCTATAGAGACAGTTTAACCGCCTCTATAGAGTATAGAGTTAGTTTTTACCCGCCTCTAAACCGCTTCGTATCAAGCCGGCTCTACACTTTAGAGCCGGTTTGAACTAACCGTTGGGGTAAGTTTTATTTATGGAAGCGGTTTTTAATAATGAGCTAGAGGCGGTTATAACCGCCTCTATATCTAATAATTTCTTATTTATGTTCTATAGTTTTAGAGGTGGTTATAACCGCCTCTACAACTATTGTTTTCTAACATGTTCATATTTTAGAGGTGATTATAACCGCCTCTAGCTAATAATTTTTTGTGGTTATAACCACCTTTATACCTAATAAATTCTCTTATCCCTCCTCAATAGCTTTAGAGGCGGTTATAACCGCCTCTAAAACTATTATTTTTCTAAGTTGTTCATATTTTTAGAGACGGTTATAACCACCTCTAAATTTGTTCATTGATTGAATTAAATTTTAATTTATTTTTCTACTAATAGTAAATAAATTTGTTTAACTTGTAAATAAAAAACATGAATCTATCAATCCATTCAAAAATATTTGACAAGTAATAAGCTCAACTTTAATGTATTTTGATTAGTAACAAAATGTAAAAGTTTTACACTATTTGCTTACTTTTATTACAAATTTTTTTTTGCTTAATTACACAAAGTAAAAAGCTTCATGTATCCTCTTAATCTTCAACCCTCTCAATCTTTAACCATGAATCCTCCTACATAACTAAACAAACATTATCAAATAAAGAATTATAATTGTAATTAAAATAAAATAAAGAACTATTAAATGCTAAATTATAAAACCATAAAATGCATAGTTTGAAATATAATCTAGTGGGGGAATAAAGAATATGCGACATACTTCTACGCATTTATATACTTAAAGAATTGAATGCACAAGAACAAACAAATTACCATTGGACTAAAAACCCATATAATATGATCTAAATATATTTAAAGTTACAAAAGGTTTACATTTCATTCTTTTGTAACGATTTATGTCAGTGAACAAACATTATCATCTATTAGCATCGAAAAATATTCCATCAATGTAATGGTCAGTGGGGAATAAAGAATCGGCAAATATAGAAGTCATCTCCCAAGAAAGCCATGTGTCTACATGTGTTTTTACTAACAATATTCCATCAATGTAATGGTCTCTCAAAGCTAAACTTATTTCTCAATCCCTTACATCTATCATAATTCCTAGCAAAATAATGTTTTCTTAGACACATCATCAATCTTCGTAATCAAACATTGCCCATGCGCAACCCACTGTGTTAACAGTTTTTGTCCTCATTTAACAAGAGAGAGAATCAACGTCATTTTCCCTCTGCTAACAAGTACCACGAGGAGAAACTTAATGGAATGCTGACGTAAGAACTACAACGTGCATAAATAAAGTCGAAATAGTACCGTGAACTCTTTCTTCTGATGATCATCCGATAATCGACGCTGAAGATAGGTCTTCAGTCAACATGTATCGAGTAATAAGTCACAAACTAAGGCGATGGCATAACTCTCAGGCGCAACATACTCAGTTAAATTTTGCACAAGCTCCACATGGAATGCTAGCCTCAATAGAGCCTAATATGGATTTACTCTTCGGGTCGGGTGAGATATCTCACATGCATACACAGAATTTGTAGGGAGACCCAGAGAGAAATAGACAAAAAGAGAGCAAAACATGAACCCATTTTGCTTAGAGTCGAGTCATTCATATTCTATTATACTAGCAGTCAAACTAGTCTCCCTGCATGAGTAGATGATCTATACAAATCACAATTGCTCTCCAAGTAGGTTTTAACAACTCTCCTAAAATGATCTTTCTTATAATATGTAGAAAATCATATCCTCATCTTAAGCACAGGCACGTCAGAAAAATGCAAATTGAATATACCATAAGATGCATAGATGAATTTACTAGCATTTAAAGAAATTCATCAAGAAATGAAGTATTATGCATTTCACCCATAAAATGAAACCGCCCACAATTTCCATTTGTTTTGTTATTCCAGGATTTTATGAACAGGAGTTAATTAATGCCCACATGACCACACAAAACTACCTTGTATTGAATATCCAGATATCTCACTTAAACACACACATGAGTTTTCCATCAAACATTGCAAAGGCATTTACTAATAATAGAACATACCAAAATGACAAATGGGGATAGTGAGTCTTGTTTGATTTAAAGATTTTTCATTGGATTAATCATAAAGAGTACAATTATGAGCTCATCATTTCCAGTTTATATTAGCCAATTTAGTGCCTCTTTTTAGCTTTTATTGACTGTGAACAATCATTTAATAGGTCATGATTTTAAAGGCAATTGCAGAATATCTTTCATTTGTGATATTCTAAGTAACCATGCCAACATATCAAATTGAAATTTCATTTGTTTTATTCTAAATAACCAAATGCTCAAATATATCCACACAAGTTTACCCACACATATCTGAGTAGTGATAGCAAATGAAGGTAACCCACCAAAAGCCATATTTTAAGAACCAAGCTTTTATAAATTATATAATTTTCACCATCTAATAATCACTAATCTTAAATTGCTCATTCATATCTCTTCTAAAATAATTTGGAAACCAAACCGATAAACCATTTCTTCAAGTTTAAACATAAATCATTAATTGACTCACGTCCATAAAAATAATTCAATGACCAATATAATTCAATGACCATTATATGTGAAAATATATTATTAATCCCTAGCTAGAGAATTAATTAAGCACCATGTTTGTTGTTAAACTGAGGGTGCATGGTATTTGAAAACT